>NW_028301610.1:34637045-34940075 GCF_987345545.1 Pholcus phalangioides | reverse complement strand
TACCTGTATCGTATTGTATTACGTCAATATTTTCGAGACTGGTGGAATATACATTTCTGTTATTTGAGTTAGTGGACTTCAAATTTAAAATGTACAGGGTGTCCTCTAAGTGATAATGCGGCCTTTAACTCACCAACCGTCAATCGTAGAGGTATAAGTTCAATTTGAAAAATGCGCAAAAGGCGTTTAAAAATTACCCTGTACCACTTTTAATGTGGAAATACATTTACGTGAAAATACAGCGTGTAACAAAATAAAAAAAATCGAAATTTTGATATTGTAGCCCTATCCTTCAACTTTCAACTGAAAAGTTGTTGCCCTGTCTCTCCTGAAGCAAACAAAAAAAAATTTCGAGTTTGTAAGTTCAATGTTCGTTCAGATATTTGAATTTAAATAAAACCGGAGAAAAGTTGGGACAGGACCGTTGTCCGTTAATTTTTGTTGTTCTTTCATGACTTTTCTCCGATTTTTGAGTTCAGATACCTTAGTGATAACTGCATTTAGAAACATGGAATTTTTTCCTGTTGCCCTCAGGAGATACTGGGCAACAACTTTCTAATTGGAAGTTAGAGGACAAGAGGACCGTATAAAAATTTAGAAATTTATATTTTGTGGAAAAAAAACGATATGTTCACTATCAAAACTGGTACAGGGTAATTTTTGAACTCTACGACGGATGGTTGATGAAATAGAGGACGCATTAACACCTACAGGACACCCTGTATATAAGGAGATTCAGGTAATCTTATACTTCACATACATTTTAAAGTAGCCACGAAGAAGCCCTTTAAAACTCTAGAATACAAGTGGATAAGATATTTTTAATAAAACTTTTGGACTTAGGTCCTACAGGCCGTATCGTATTGGTTCTCAACTAGTTTTCCAAGGGAACAAGGATGTTCCATGTTGCTAAAGTGGATGAACGTTGGCTGACTGCCAAGAACGCCCAAGTGGCCAACACTTTAGCCCACTTGCTCTTTTCACTCACATACTACCTCTCTTTCAGTCCACGGTGGTTATTTTCTTCTGCTAGACCCTTGCATTTTTCTATTCACTATTATTCCACTTCTCTGCCTCACTCCTTATCCATGTCCATCACCGGCGAAAGAATGGGTTTGTGTTTGATGGAAAAAGATGCCTTTTCCATACCGAGCAAATTTAGGCATAAAGTTCCGACTAGAATCTCTCTAGAAAAGGAGACAGGAGATGTTCCGAATTATTTTTTGAATGAAAGGAAGAGAAAACGGCTATATATAACCAATTTATAAATAAATTTAAGGTATCCAACTACCTTTCTTGTCACTTTTCTCTAAAATAGCACTGGATAAGATTTGATAGAAAATGTCTCAAAATGGTGAAAATGATAATAAATTTTGGAATACCTATGTCATTTTCTATGAAAAAGTCATTTTTAAATCAAATTTTAAGCAAAATTCATGTAATATTTGAAACACGATTGTAAAAAATTCTCTGAATGAAATTTTTTGGTATTTCCACAGTATATTTATACGTTTAGCCAGTAATGGTGCTGGTTATGAATCAAAATTTTAATTATTTCATGGTATGCTTATAAGTTACACTAAAAATTGCGTGCGTATGAATTATTTGAAATTTCATTTAACATATCGTGCATAAAAACACTGTAATTAGACAAACACATGAGGTGAACCTTAGATTTTGGTTCATAATCCTGACAATATATGACAAAATTTATCAAAATTTTGTAATGATACAATATTAATACATTTTCATAAATTATATTTCAAAAATTAGAAAATGTCAAAAATAGTATATTCTTCGTAAAACGCGTTCATAGTTTTATTCACAGATCCCTTAGGCTGGATAGGTTAAATTCGTTCAAATGTAACCGATACGCTTTTTGGTTGTTTTCTTCAAATTTTGTAAAATAACTTTTGTAAAGAACGTTTATAGTGCAATCCCGGCCTTAATATGTAAAACATCAACAATAAAGTGGACGTAACTTCAGTTCTAAGCATCATATAATCAAAACAAGGCCTATTTTGGAATCAAAAACAAATTTTTCTTCCAAAATGATGTTTAACGTAGTCGGGTATACCTCAACAAAATACATTCACCACGTAGGCAATGACAAAATAACCAGTAACCAGGAAAAGAAGCGTATTCTCAACATTAGTTATCAATTGATAAATTAGTTTTAGTTTACTTTTTTTTCTTAGTATAGAGGGTAATTTGTGGAAAGAAACCTCATTTGTTGTGTATGGTCGATATACCTACTAAAGTCTGAGAAGTTTGAAATAGTAATCCATTAAACGTAGTTGGCGTGCATTTGCGAAACCGCGGGGACTGCCTGAGCCACATTTCGAAACCATTTCTTTCGGCGATTGGATTAAGCGTAACATATTTTACATTTCCCAATTCGTGTATTTTGAAGCTAGCGGCTGTACAGGGTGTGAGAGGGTATATCCTCTTTTGCGTCAACTTTCCGGCTAATTTTTAATCAGTTATTTCGCATTGATCCCGAGTGGCAGCGAACAGTTTAAATTTGGCACAAATCCAGGTGATGGGTGTTTGTGAGAGGCTCTTTTCGCCTTAAGTGTGTAGACATTTCCAATGGATTCTCGTTTTTTTTCTTCTCCTCCAGCTTAAATCACGTGTTACTTTTCTCACTAGTTTTCTGGTTTTTATTTGGCTCGAAAAATATAGGATTGATTTCGAGGATTTTTTATTCAAACGGAAAAGTATTTTCGCAGAAACTTTGATCCGATTTCTATACGTCTTGGATAGAATATGAATATAGAAACTAAATCCAAATTCTGAATTCCCGATTGTTTCCGAAAACCTGAGATATTTACAAACGATATCCCAGAAAATTTTAGCATCATATATTTTTTTTTTACGGGATTTATCAAAAATATAGTTTCTGAAATTTCCACAATCCCTGTATTTCTAATGCTCAGATATATTTATATAAATTTTATACGTTGTTGGGAATTTTTAGAGATATAGCGTAAAAAACAATTTCGTTACAAAAGCGGTCCGTGAGCCTGGTACCCAGACCGAAACAGGTAATAAAACCAGAGTAACATCATTGGATTTGTCTCAAAAATGTCTATCAGGCAAAATCATTGGTGTTGTGAAGCTCTCGAGATGTAGCGTAAAACAATTTAGTTACAAAACCGGGCAACGAGCCTTGTGCCCAGACCAGAAAATGTTTTAAAACCAGTGTAGCATTATTGGATTTGTGTTAAAAAGATCTACCCACAGACATATACAAACACTACTGATATATACTGAATACTTCTTGAGTACGAGTGTTTAAATCATATCGTCACGCAACTTTTTCCGAATGCACCCAGTATCGCCAGATGCTTAAAAACAGAGTTTCTCAACCGCCGATACCGGAAGATGACATCAGTCACACCAGACCATGAGTGTGATTCACTTGCATTTTCCACCATTTGTTTCCCATTAGTCGTATGTAGGACTCAACTCACACAAAAAAAAACCCCGGGCTTCCAAAAGTTGAGAACCACATCTAAAAGACGTATTTACGTCAAAAACTAAATAGCAGTGGAAAAAAATACAATTTTCGAAGCATGTCAGTAACATTATAAAATAACAACTGCATCAAAATTGCTGGAATTTTATTTTGTGGGAATATATTGTATAGGTCACATTCGTTAGTATAATATGAACCTAAAATTTCGATATCTGAGCATTTGTTAAATTTTCATGAAGTTTTAGAATTAAATAATTTTTTTATGAATTTCGAAAATCATAGTTCAAGATTTGCCAAGAAAGGCTTCCATAGTCAATTTTCTAAATTGCAGGTTAATTTTATTAACACATGATGAAAATAACCTTTTCTACAAAATATAAGATAATATTTTATTTCACAAATGAGTTGCAAAATCGTCACAAATTTGGTCTGAGGAAAACACGTCCAAAGTTTTTTATTTTTCAATACTCTCATATACTGTCATTCATTTCTTTCCCTTTTATTCTAAAAGAACCAATTAACTTATTGACGCGGAACTGTTTTGAAAATTTTCGCAATCAAGGGTAATGTTTATTAAAATCATTTTCGAAAAATAAAGTTTTTGAAGCCTTATAAGTCGTGAGATCGCCTACGTATGCAGTAGATATTTTCAATGAAAATAGGAGTAAAGTCAATATTGTATATTTTATGATGGAATTTCTCTGAACTGAGAGATCTTCGCTTCGTGGATGAAACGCCATAAGTTCCTCTTAAACAAGGATTGCTCAAACCTTCCTCATTAACAGTCTATCCCAGGGCAGCAAAATGGTCGAATATTGTCGTTGAAAGCTTCGTATTCCGCAATGTTATTGACTTAATAATTTCTAAATACTTGTTTAGATTCCTATATACAGGAGGGATTACTTAAATCACTTGGCCGCAAATTACTGGTGAACCGTTCATCTTAGAGGCATACTTCCAATTAGAAAAAGTATCCAAATAACATGTAGATTTCACCTACGGCATTCATATAGCAAAGGGTTTCATTGTTATGGAAAATTAACTTTTTTTTTATACGAACACCCTGCTTTCAAACCCAAATTAGGAAGTTGTTGCCCTTGTCTCTCCTCAGGCTAAAGGAAAATTCCACGTTTCTAAGCGAATATTGTAATTCAAAAATATACTGAAAAGTAGGCAAAGAACAGCATAATGAGCTTGTTCATTAGTTCACGTAGTTCTTCCCTCATTTTCAGCAATTTTTTTAATTCAAATATCTTAGCAAATATTGCATTTAGACACGTGGAAGTTTTTTGTTGGCCTCAAGAGAGAAAGAGCAACAACGTTCTCGCTAATTAGGCTTAGGTTTTGTTAGGACAGGATGACCAAATAAAAAGTTTTTTTTTTTTTAAATTTCAGTAACTATACAAGCCCTTGCATTACTAATGACATATCTGAGCTCTATACGTTGTTTAGATACTTTTTTAATTGGAAGTATGCCTCTAGAACAAACGGGCTTACCAGCAATTAGCGGCCAAGCAACTCAAGTGTTCACCCTATACAATTAGTTGTAAATTTAAAAATGAATCACTCGTATAGCCGTTTACGTAATAACATGGAAACACCGTTACTTTTTTAGAGACTATACTTTCTGATTTTAAGCTATCCGACTATGTTCGAGAGCGCTTTTCTATAATGTGGTACTGGGGTGAACTGTAATAACATTTTTTGATAGGAAGTGTCCCAAAATTGTGAAAGAAATAATTAATTTTGGATTACCTGCGTCATTTTCTATGAAAAGTCATTTTTATTTCAAATATTAAACAATGTTTATGTAATATGCGAAACACAATTGCAAAAAATTCTAAGAATGGAATATTTTGTTGCTGTTACAGTATATTTAGATAGTAATGATGAGATTATGAACCAAAACTTAGAGGATTATATGTTATGCTCATAAGTTACACTCAAATCTGTTGATGTACGCGTGAGTTTATTTGAAATTTCATTCTATACATCGTCTACATTACACTGTAATAAGAGAAATATATGTGACAGACCTTGGATTTTAGTTCAATAGAAAATTTTCATATTAAAATTTCGTAGTGACATAATGAATAGTTTTAGAAACGATTTTTCAAACTCAAGTCAAATGTTAAAATTACATTCTTCGTAAAACGCGTTTATACGCATATACCTTTACGTTTCGGTTTCAGAATGCGGTTTCGATACCCGGTTTATCCTTGTCAGAAAACTTTCCTGACACAGGGGTACAACAAAAAACGGCGACTTGACCGCAGCAAAAAATTGCTACCGCAGGGAGTCCCCCATCGAGGGGTTAGCACGCCAACCTCTCGATGAGTATAAAAAACAAGCATGCCGTTCGGAATCGGCAATAAATTGTTGGTCCCGGTCTAATTAGCCCTCGTGTGCAGAAAATGACCGTGGTGCTACAAAAATGATCAAATGATCAGAATGCGGCCGAGAAGTATTGAATGCATCGAATATACATCTAAATGAGCGACTCTCGTTGTTGCGTTTGAGTTTAAGACCCGGGACTATTGCACCGTACACACATTTTATTCATGTTCCACTTTGCTAAAAATCCCATTTGATGCTCATTAATGGTACTTATACCGGAGAACTAAATAAATAAATAGTCAACGACACACTATCCAAAAATAGATTAAAATAAAAATTGTAAATTTGCAAGCTAATATCAAGCTAAAAAAACCACATTCCACAATCAAGCTAAATAAATCACCAACGATATTGTTTTTGGCTGTTTATAAACACAACCCAAAATGAATAAACAAAGCGGAATATATAATGTATACATAAAAAAAAAATCCACGCATTTAGAAAACGAAAACTTGGCAAAACTTGATTTAGGATATGGATACTAGTAGATGTGGGGTGGAAAAAGAAAGAGGAGCCAAAATGACAAACAATCTGCATCGTATAATGATGCTTGTTTAGATGTCCGGGAAAGAAAAAGACCATATACAAAGACTCCGAAAAACGGGACGGTGGGGGTGAAGAAGAAAGTCCGGGAACCGGAGGAGGAACGACGCTTTTAACTACATCGCAACATCCGGGACGAAACACTGACAGATGAGGTCGGAAATCAACCACCATTTTTTTGTTGTTGTTGGTGGTGGTGGTCCTCCCAACCAGAGTCAACCGCTCTTCCTTAATCTAGGAATAAAAGACACCCACATGTTTGTTGCAGCATCATTTTCCTTCCACATTCCTTTTTCTGAACAACATCAACCCCCCCTCCTCCCCCGATCCCATATCTTTTGTCCCGGTTTTTCCCACTCCGTGAAAGAGCAGTCACTGGCCATTTTTAGACAACATCATTTCCGTTATTGGAAATGCGATAACGTCCGTGAAAACTACCAGCTTACAAACATTTAAGAAATATATTACGCTATGTATCACTACTGTTACGACATCCTGTGATTGACACAGCAAGCCAGTATTAAATTCATAAGAGAAGTTGAATATTTTGGAAAGATATTAATTTAACTTCGTAACATTAAAATACTATTTAAAAGTAATTTCTTTCATAAAAAATAACAGTTAAGAAAAGGAAATGCCTTAGGCCGGGATTACACTATGAAAGTTTGATAAAATCCCTTTTATAAAACTTGAAAAATCCAACCAATATAAAGCTCATAGGTTACATTCGAGCAAATGCAAACGATAATCTTATTGGTTGAATTTTTCAGATTTTATAAAATAATTTTTAGAAAACATTTATAGTGTAATCCTAGCCTTAGACAGAAGAAACGATTTCGAACAGTAAAATAAATCAGTCCTAATGATTATGAACGTCAATCCAAATCTGAAGACGGCCAGTAAATGAATTATTATTGCCATTTTATCATGGAATTCAGTAATAAAGTCGTAAATGGATTTGAATAATTTGAAAGTTTACCCATAACGCTTAAGTATTAAAAAAGCTTTCAATGCAAAATCTAAATCATGTTTATAGTACTTTATCCATGCAAATATTTCTAGAAAAATGAAAAGTAGTTATTTAAAATCGTAGAAAATGTGAAAAAATTTAAATATATCACCATTACCACTATATCTTACGATATACACTGACGTTTTCATCATAAAAATCAGCGATAAATTCTTAAACGATTCTAAATTTTAAGGCACAGATTTTTTCTATGACTCTAAAATATTTTAATAATTTCAATAAAAAGCTTCTCATATTTCAAATAGTTTCCCCACCAGATGTTTAAAAATTAATTCCTATTTCAATCGGAAGAAAGCTTAGATCTAGAAATGAAAAAACAAAGTCATTCGTTCCTGTACTGACCTGGATGTTAATAAAATTTTCTCCAGACTTAAACATTTATTGAACATGAAAAAATCTACAGAAACAAATATTCCAGGTTTTTCTTGAACATACAAATATATTCGAATATTTATCACTGGTTGGAGAGAAATACCTATTTTTTATAAATTTTTTAAACTACTTAGCAGAACTTCAAATGACAGTTAAGGGAAGAAAATGCCTTAGATAGGAAGAAAAATTTCCTATGTGTATATGTATATGTTACTGCCAAGGACCGAAGTTGTCCACTTGGCGACCTGGCCGGTCCAGTTGATCCAATCAATGTCTGAAATACGGGCTTTCGCCGGCCCCATATGTCGATACCTATACATCCCTGTATATGAATCCCTAACATATCGATATTCAGATTACTTCGATCGTTAGGGTTGACATAGCTAACCATGATAATTATGAATAGCTATGGCTAATCATAAATGGCCATAATTATCACAAAAAAAATACGCCAACACGTCGATGACAATGAATTATAGGGATCGATTTAGAGATATATGGGAATCGATATATAGGGCCGGCAAAAGCCCGAATTTCGGACATTCGCCGAGACAACTGGCCAGTTCGCGAATTGGCCAACTTCGGGCTTTAGCAGTAACATATAAGAGCTCACAGTGAAAAGAAATCAATCCAAATGATTAAAAAAATCAATTAAATGTGAATGCGGCCAGTAAAAGAATTAATATTGTCATTTTATGATGGAATTCAGTAATAAAGTCGTAAATGGATTTGAATAATTTGAAAGTTTACCCATAGCGCTTAAGAATTTAAAAAATTTTCAATGAAAAATCTGAATCATATTTTGAGTACTTTCTCCATAAAATATTACTAGAAAGATGAAAAATTATTATTCAAAATCGAAGAAAATGTGAAAAAGTGAATTCAAATATATCACCATCACCACTAAATCTTACGATATACACTGACGCTTCATCATAAAAACCAGTAATAAATCATAAACGATTCTAAATTTCAGAGCGTAGATTTTTCCTATGATTGTAATATATTTTAACAATTTCAATAACAAGTTCAACTCATATTTCGAATAGGTTCACCACCAGAGGTTTAAAAATTAATTAATTGCTATTTCAATCGGAAGAAAACTCAGGTCTAGAAACTCAAAAAAAATAAATTCATCCGTTCCTCTACCGACCCGGATATTAATAAAATTTTCTCCAGACTTAAACATTTATTGAGCACGATATAAAAAATTACGAGCAAAAGATTCCAGATTTTTCTTGCAGATACAAATATTCGAATATTTATTTATTTAAAGTTCTTAGAAGAACTTGAAAATGACAGTTAAGGGAAGAAAACGCCTTAAACAGGAGAGAGAAAAAAATTTCCCATGTATATATATATATATAAGAGCAGTGAAAAGATAGACAGGAGAAAGAACAAGAAAATTTAAAAACTCGTCTGTATACGATCTAAAAGGAAGCTTGCTGGCGTGCAATTTATCAAGCCTTTTATGTTTGGGCTGCTTTTCAAAATACAGTATATACTCCACGATGAGAATACAGTTGCGATGCGAAAAGGCAATAATCGCATACTTCAAGTCGTTTCCTTTTTTTCCCCCCCTATCCCGTTTCCCACTCAGGATCGCTGAAAGCAACAAGAGAAGACTTTAATACACAAAAAATAAATATATATATTTTCCTTAAGGTTTCATACATTTTTTTTATTCCTATCTTATTCTATTTCTAGAGAGTGTCTAGCATTTTATACCTCAATGGGAACAATGGAAACTGATGTGCAACAGGGAAGTATATATATATATATATATACAAAAATAATACTGCAAGACATGAGGAAAACTTAAATTTTATAGAAAATTTATAGCGAAGAATATGTGTGTGTGTAACCACCTACCATTAAAAACACCTGAAGATTTGAAAAATGTATAAAGTTTGAAAGTATGAAATTATTATTTTTTGTTATTATTTTTTCAGTATTTTCAGGAAGGTCGCTAGAGAATTGTGAGATTATGAGTTTTATTTAGTACTAGCTACAGTACCCGGTGCTGCCCGGGTTTTCTTCAATTTGTAGGAGGATTGAAAAACTGACAAACCATTAGAAAGGCAGCATTGTATTGTACATAATATTGGCAGCATTAAAGAAGTGACAAACCACTGCAAAGGCATATACATGTCTGAAACGCATTGTTAGGGAACCACGGTAAGCAAAGTAAGCATTCTGAAAGTGATTGTTGAGGGCCAAAACCATTGTTGCCCGGTGGTTTTTCGCCCGTTTCGGGCATTTGCCCTGCTCTGACGAACTTTAAAGTAGCTTATCGTTCATGCCGGGTCCCTTTTGTTATATATGCAAAAGTTTGCGACGATTGTCTAAAATTGCAGATTTGTATAGAGAACACACACAGAAAATAAATTTTATATATAGATTTTTTTGAATGGATATAAAATTTATGGAATGCGTGTGTATAGTGTTCCACGAAGAGAGAAACATCCTACAATTGATTCTAAAAACTAAAATGAAATATGGAAAATTATCGGTTACAACAGTAGAATTATTCTGTGATCGTTAAAATCCTGAAAATTATTAGAGAAATATCCAAATTTAAATGTTGATGTGACAGCATATTAGAAAGTGTTTTATTAAATAAATTCAATTCTGTCTTTTCACTGTACTCAAATAAATAACTTTTGCGTCTTTTTTCTGCACTAGAACGAATACTATTTGTATCTTTTCAATGTACTAGAATAAATAAATTTCTTCTTTTACTGCATAAAATATATTCGTCCTGTGATATTCGCGCTAAATTTCACTGATTTAAATTCTGAATTTTTACCCCTTTTCGAATTCTTAATTTTTCGAACGAAAATTCGACTGTGAAAGCGGCGCCTCTGTAATATAGTAATTATGGAAATATAAAAACTTGAATTTTTATCCTGCCCATTTGATCAGAAAAATTATGATTGATTAAATATATGCTACTTTTTTTCACTAAAATAAATTTCACCTAGTGACATTTGGATAAAAAATTATGATTACATGCTTGATTCAAATTGAAATTCTTCTGACTTTTCTCATATTTCCGAATTTTTCAAAATTTTGAGACATTTTAGCCTGTGAAGAGTAGGGGAAAAATTCTAATAGCTCATGTATCGGCGAATATTTATCTACAAATTTCATAGGTACAATAAAAAGAGTTGCAAATTTCACTTACAGGACACCCTGTATGTCAAAACTTGATTATTCAACTTATGTAACACTTACAACAACAAAAAACACTTTGTGCTAACATGAATGAAATATAAAAGAAAAACTGCTTGGGAAAAAAATTAGTTAAATTAAAAATATTTATTACTAATTAATTACTTATTATTTAATAATTTTTTTAAATATTTTTAAGTTTGTAACTTTTATAGCAGTCAGTTCAAAATTCAGGCGCGAAAATCAAAACTAAAAGTTCCACTGCTCAAATTAAAATTAAAACAAGCGTCCCAATAAGGGACAATGCTAAATAATAGGTTAAAGGGTAGAAGACCCCTTAATATGCGTTATTGCAGCTATAACTCATGTTAAATCAAACATGATACCGACATGAAAATGAATATTTCATTTCATGTCGGTATGAATATTTCATTTTCATTCGATGCCATGATATTTTGTGAACGATTTAAATTTTGATGAGCCGTGTTTCCTATCTTATTCTGTAAAATGCACTCAAGTCACGTACATTTTTATACCATAACCCAATCGAAACATATTGTAACTTTAACACCGAATGAAAGGTCGAATTTTCTGTTTTTAGTTTTTTGAAGAATTAGATTGAACTTGACATTTCCGCAGCTTAGTAATTCAATAAGTTCACATCTAAGTGATGTAGAAAAAATATAGCATTCTTATTTAAATTTTAAATTTTAAATAGGAATGAGTCAATGAAATTTAAATCTTTTAGTGCATTTTATGAAATGAACCGTTTTTCTCACTTTAATTCCAATATTGTGTGTGGTTACATTGATGTCATGTCATTTTATCATGCGCCAAAGCTATTTTCAATGTATTATTTTAGATTTTCGAAAAATTGAGCATTAGAGATAAGTAAATTTTTATACTATTTCATCGGATAGTATAAAATATATTAAAAAATTGAAAAAAATTCTATGGTTAAATAGTATTTTTAATGTTAGACTGTAGCATAGTTTTCACTATGTTAAAGCGTATGAGACTTCTTAATATGCGTTATTGCACAGCTATATATAATTCGGAAAAAAATCAAACATGGTAACAACATGAAAATTAATGTTTCATTTTCATTCCACATGCCATGATATTTTGAGAACAACTTAAATTTTTATGAGTCGTACTCTTTCTTATTCCGTAAAATGCACTTAAATCACACATGCATTTTTATAGCATAATCCAATCGAAACATATTGTAACTGTAACACTGAGTAAAATGTCAAAACTTCTGTTTTTAGGTTTTTTTGAAGATTTAGATTGAACTTGATATCCGTAACTTAGTACTTCAATAAGTTCACGTCTGAGTGATATTAGCAAGATACAAAATGGCTGGCGTCTATCAACGTCATGAAAGTTGACCACTTCCATAATAAATTGGAAATCACCCAAAAAAGTCTGCCCGTTTTGCAATGAAACTGCAGGGAACAGGAAATTTACGACCCTCTTAGGCCATTGTCATAAAAATCTCTTATTCTAATGAGTAGCGAAGGTTCATGAATGTCAAGTTTTCTCGGTTCACATGCGCCGCAAATAAACCAATATAACACGAAATTTCATTTTTGTTCATTTTTATCACTTTTGAAAAAGATTTATGGCATATTCCATAGATTAAAGATATTAACTATAAGTTTTTATCCTTTTTTATGGGGGGGGGGTTAATATTATCAGGCTGCATTAAAAATGGTATACAGGATTTACATGATTTAATTTGAATTTAATTTTTATTTCTCAATTTCAGACCCTGGTGCTACAAATGTGTGGGTTGCTTTTTTTTTTTTTACTCACAGGGAATCAAGCGCTGATTTGAAGGATTTTGTGAGTTTTGAGTTAGAAATATAGTGAATATGAACTTCGGGGGCTTTTATCAGAGGGCAGCACTTAAAGTTGAACTTTCAGGGGTTTTTTTAAGATTTCTTCCAGGAGAAAATGCATCCGTAAAAATAGAATTTATTACATAAAATTTAACAATAAAATTCTGTAAAAACTTGTATGTATATATATATTGATTCTTTCAAACTTCCAATGTATACGTATGTTTCCAAAATTTAGCATGCCCCAGAAATTTGCGAAAGCGGTTCATGAAACACTGTACTCAATTTAAAAAGCTCGATTTCATAATTTGCGTTTTTATCTTCTCCAAGCTTTTTGAGCAAACGTTAGGCATGCTTGAAAAACACTTTTCTATACCTTTGTTTCAAAAACACAAAACAGCCTTAATTATTACCAAACTTATTTTAAAAAATTCGAACAACTGATTCAAAAAACGGTTTATTTTATAAATATTTCTATGAAAATTAACAAAATAATTTTTGAATATCTATCGTATTCCTTCCCTGTGCTAATGATCATGAATTATGTCCATCATTCAATAAGTTTCAGACACACATCGAGAGTGAATTTTGACCATGATCCCCGTAGTTTCATTTGGCCGGCTATGTTGTAGCATAACACCAGTTTCTTCCAATATAAAACTAAAAACATTTTTTAGACTATACGACAATAATCCTTTCAACAATTGGTGCAACCGCTGTACTGATGGTATCATCCCACCCCAAAGATAATTCTTTATGCCTTGAGGAGAAAACACTCAGTAGACAATACACATAGAATATACAGAATGGTCCAGTAGACTCCTGACATGATTTGAAAAAAGACATTTCAAAGAGAATGCTTCAAAGTTTTTTCCTATTTACTGCAAAATTTTTGCATGCGCACCTTTGGTAATGTGTTGGATTCCAAGTCGATATAGCATTTCTTGCCATGTTATTTGCAACATGGGTGTTACAATGAATGGAAGTAAAATGAATGGAAATAAAAAAATCAACAAATTTACTTTAATTCAAAATTTAGTGGCAACAGCTCAACATATATAAAATCAATAAATTATTGAAATATAGGTTCTTATTTATAATTTATTTTTAATATATTTTTCAAGTTATGTCAGACATTCTGGACCACCCTGTATTTCAGGGGAAAAATTAATTTAATATTCAAAAAATCAAGCGCAGAAATATGGGTCGCTAGCCCAATTTTACGTGCCAAGATCAGTATTTTTCCCCCAGTAACCTTAGCATACCCAACATGTATATAAACAGGTTTTTTCCCCCAAATTGAGCTAGATCATAAAAACTCATCAGGTACGAAAAACAAAGAGTTATCTAACAAAAAAAAAACTTTGAAACAGAAAAAAAAACTGAAAAAAAGCCGCATTTTTTTTTTCCTTTACACTTTGTGCGCAAACTTCCCGTGGATTCATTTGACTTCTGGAATGAAGCCAAATAAAAGTTTTCAATTTAGCTTGCTTAAAATTATCCACGGCGAATATAACGGAGAGAAAATGAAACCCTGCGAGAAGTTTCATGTAGAACGAGTATGTTATATTGAAAAGAATTTGTAAGCGTTGCGTGATTAGCAGCTTAAAAGCGGTGCAGTTAACCTATAAATTTACGCAGCAAAAATTAAAAGTAAAAACACACACAGAGACACGCAAACAACCTCGCTTGCAACCAAGGAGATTATTCGAAAGAACATTCACTATTATATACATGCTAGATCTATGCAAATTAGAGCTTTTTTTTTTTTTTTGCTCGAGTAATTAAAACACATTAATGGTTTGCTGTTCGCGCTGAAGTAATTATTATTTAGACTCCGTTTTACCCGTTCCAGTAAATCCTCCGACGAGAAATTCCCGTTTCTTTCAACTTTAGATTGCGTTCTGTGTTTTCTAACGAACGTTCGCGTTCCGAACATTATTAAGAAATGTTATATGGTGTACGTTATATATATACGTATTAAGAAATGTTAAGAACAACATGATGCCATGTATGTATTGATAAATTTCATGATTTGTTCTTTCTGGATGCATAGCAACACAAAGAAAATGAAGTAACTCACTGGAAACAATGATGGTTGTTTTGTTTGTATTTCAATGCATTTCCCATGAAACTTCTACTCTCTGTTTAGTCATTAGATGTTTCGGAATAGAAACAAGAAAGAATTAATAAATGGATAAAACTGATATAAGGGAGAAAGTAATTAATAAGAGCGATACAAATGTAAGAGATAATTGCTGAATTTCTTTTGACAAATTCTCAGACCAATCAAAATTTTTTAAAGGTCTAATGGGAAATTTTATATTTCTCCCAAATCACAAAATAATTCAAGAATAAAAATACTTATATGGAATGCGTTGATTTGCGTTCGATTTTGACGTTGTTTACGTGGCAATCCATGCATAAATAGCATAATGTGAATTGCGCATATTGTGAATATATATTTACATAAAGTCTTAAAAATTAGGTGTAGAAAGTTGAGTGTTCAAAATTTTCAACGGGATGGATAGTATAGTATGGTTGTTTTTTTTTTTTTGAATTGCGAGGGTATGTTTTTGTAAAGTGTAAGTATGTTACTGATTCACGTACTTGCTATATATATAGAGTCGGAGCATGTATATGATTTGTATATTCTTTGTATATTAAGGCGGTTGGTGCACGATCTTGGCTTCCCAATGCTTTTCTAGGGAAAAAATCTTTTTGAAAAACATTTAATTTAAAAATTTTCTATTCACTTTAGTCACTCAATTGTTTTTTAAAATGCTATGGATATTTTTATACAATTTAACGTGAGCAATTAGGATTATAATTGTTGGTTATTTTTTAATCGAACTTCAACTTCCACAACATGAAGCTTTTCTCCCCAAAAATCTTCAAAATTTAAAAATATTTCGTGTCATAAATTTTTTTAATAATTTTAATAAAAAATCCTCGTGTTCAAGTATGTAACACCATAGTGTTGAGAAACACACGAAGTTTCAAGTCATTTGAATGAGTGGTGTTCGAAAAAATGTTCCTTATCGAACAAAAAACTTTGTTTTGAGAAAATAACATTTTAGTGCAAAACATTGGCATATGACTGCCAGTAGTTTATATTAAAATATTTCTAGTACAGGTAGAACAAAAACTTCAACATAATTAGACACAAAAAATTTCATTCTATTTTAAAATTGAAAAATTCGAAAATGTGTTTTCTCGAAAAAGTTGCGGGTACCAACCCCCCTTCTAAACCATATACTTGTGTCTAATAAGTAAAATTTAGGGATGTGCACTGTTAATGGTTATCAAGTTTTGCCACATGGTTGTTTTACGATTAGTCTCGAACCAAGAATTAAGAATTCTATTCTATATTCTATTCTATCGCGAAATCGATATGCGATTGAGAATAATTACCACAACTTCAGTATTAGCTCAGCAGTTCAGATGATAACATTAGACCGGCTAATTCCCCTTTTCACCGTAATTAAAATAAAACTCGTACTGTCTAATTAATTAGGTATTCCAAATTGAAAATACGACAACGTCATAAAACATTAGAATATCATTTATGATGGAACCATCAATAAATTGATGCACCAAGACAAAATTTTTATATACATATATTTTTTTTTAGATAAGTCATTTGAGTCACACAATTCTGTGTTTTGAAATCCCTCCAAAAACAAAAACAAAACAAAAGAATACAATGGAATCGGTACAAATGGCAATAGTTCGGCGGGCATTTTGTTCAGATATACTAGCTTATATCAGAAGTTGCAGACAGTTGAGTGGGGTAGGTAATGGTTTTCTAACGATTCCATAAACCAAAACCAAATAAAGAAAATCGTCCTTTCGAGTAAATAATAATGTACAGAAATAACTATCCATACTGCATTTTTCTTCTCCTTTAAACTTATTTCTTTTTTTTATGTTTCGCATCAAAGTAGAAAGTCTGATGCCTTATCTTTTTTTCTTCTCCCCGTTTCTTTCTATTTTTGTTCCTGTACTTAGGGTAATTGCGTTCCGTATTAATGATTTGGAGACAAGGAAAACGGTGGTTCAAAGTACAACTTTTTCAGTCTGTTACAAGAAATTAGGCGATTTATCATCAGCTGATGCCTTCTTTTCCTTGTACTCCGGGACTCGGAGAAATATACTTTAGGGCCCTGGGTACCTTTTAAACATCACTATATTATTGCTAAAAAGACAGCCGGATTGATGTCAGACATGGTGGTATGTATTCGGAGAGTTCAAACAGTTCCAAGGGTTTGTGAATGATTATATCTTGGTGCATTAACGCAATGAAGGCATTGTTCACTGAAATGAAAATGATTCGGATTGTTCTGGGTCGATTCGAAGTAGTCTTATAACGTGAAATCTCGCTCTAAAAGGAGTTCAATATACGGTTTTTTTTTGTAAAATGAGTTGGTCAATTTTTGTAGTGTATCCCATATATATACGGGATAGGTCATTGAAACTGTCCGAAAGGAGTATGAATTCTACGGTTGGTTATAAAAATCTCAGCAAAATATAAACGAAAAGAGAAAAATCCAGCAGTGATTATGCCCCATATCCGTAAAATATTTATTGAAGGCGATATGAATATTTAACTTCTATATGCAGTCAAGGAAGGCTTAATAATATTTGTGCCTTATTTTATTATACAGGAAAGAAACTTATCCCGCAAAAAAGTAATGAAAATTCGTTGAGATATTGGGGTTCAACATTTTGTTTATTTTTTTTACACTTTACGTCGTGAAATAGCTCTAAAATAATTCAAAATAAAATAAAATCTCTGAAATGAAACAAAATAATAAGTCTCGAATAAAATAAAATATCAAGTCCAATACTTTAACAATTTCAAAACACTTATAACTCGGTGAATATTTACACAAATATTGCAATATTCCATTCTGTACAACCGGCACAAAATTTATTTCTTCACATATTTCGATTTGAGTCACATAAAAATTAAATTTTTTGTATCTTCCCGAATAATCATTGTTGGGAATTTCACATAAACAATTAACGGGATGATCACATAAAAATTCTACTATTTTTGCTGATCATTTTTCATACTTAACTTGAATTTTAAAATAAACCGATTTGATTTTATTTTCTTTTTAACAAGATAAAACACCTTATATATATAAATATATTTTGAATTCCTCATTGATGGGATGATTTCACGTGCTATTGGGTGATCCAACATTAAAATCCAATCATTAAATGTGATAAGTTAATATGCAGTTAAATAAACATAGAATACATTACAACAATACGACTGTTTGGCAATCTGTCTGGACCAGTATACACAGTATGTTAATCTATTTCGTACCATACAGTGAACATACAGCTCCAGAAGTATGCTCATTTAAAATCTACTATCACTAGACACAGATGTGCCAAACCAATCGGATTGTCTTGTCTATTTGAGATTGATATAAGTTCAAATGGACTCGGAAATTGTTCGACAATGCTTCTTGGGTGAAAAAACTGAGATTTATATTGAGAATTAGAACAAAATATTTGAGAAAAACTTCATACGAGATTTCAGTGTTCAGTTTAGACAACACAACACTTGGCACAAATAATGGTTTAAACTCAATCCTAACGTACCAGAAATGGGTGTGACAATTACATGAAACAATACATTTACTGTCAGTAACGTATACCAAAAAATATTTCGAGGACAAACACGACAATGTTATTGAAATTAAAAAAATAAATACAATAATTCCAAAAAAAAAAATCTAACATTATCAAATTCAGCAATTTAGGTCTAAAAACGTCTCCCAAGTTATTAAAGCTTATGTATTTGGATCCACTGGAGCAGAAAAACGTTCAATATATTGTTTTTTTAGTAAATTCTTTCAAAAATATCCGATACTAAAGCTCCAATATCAGCAATATATATCTTAGATTTCTCTATATATTTCATTGTATAAAATCCAAAAAAAAATAAAAATAAAAATGCACCTAAAACGTCAAAATACCGGCATTTATTTCTTTGTATTCCTCTTCACAATGTCATATCTACTATATATATATTATTTTTGTGCCTTCTTCATCCATCCAAATAATTCATTTTTATTTCACCGTCAGTGAATTTTCAATTTATTTAATATGACATCTAATAAAATTTTGTTCCAAAATCCTGATGACACGCCTTTTTTTTCCCTCCATCATCCAAAGAAAATTTTATAAAGCAATTGTGTGGCTCCTGCTTTTTCTTTCCTATTTTACTTTAACCTTTAAAGAACCTATAGGATTAAGAAAAAATAGGATACGGAAGATTGAATTGAACCTAATTTATTTGACAGAAAATGTATATACCTATCGGCATTTTTCTTTCCTTATCAAACACTATTTCCTTCACACAGGAAACAACTTGATTGAAGAACAAAACATTGCATTCCAATAGGAAAAAGCCTTTTTTTTGATAGTTTTTACCTTAAATATAATACATTTCTTTAGATCTTTTTCCTCTACATTAGGAACGATATTCGAGCCAAGATAAATAATACAGCCTTAGAAAATAACAAAAAACATTATATAATGATGAATAACAATTACAAACGCTGAAACTACTCTGGCGCGTTTTTGTGGAATCATTTTGAATGAAAGTCTCATTTTGAGATGGAATCGAATGCTATAATCACACAGAGTTTATCTAAGTTAATTAATTATCTGATTTTAGCATGTCGAGTTAGTGGGGTGACCATAATTCATCATAATGACCATAAAATAAAATGACTTGTATTTAATACAACTTTCTAGTATATTTATAATGTTTTCGGCTGTCTAGATTTTCTCACTACGTCCCGTGTTTTCCTACTTTAATTTTCAACGAAACAAACTTGAATTCACTGTTTTTTGTTCATAGAAAATTTGCATAACGTTATAACTGCGTATATGAATGTTCATCTTTCATATAGCTACAGGGTTATTATAATTAAAGTTCCTGTACTCTGAGCAGTTTTCTCAAAAACTGCTTATCCAAATACAGCCAAATTTTAGGATATCTTAATCAGACCATGGAAGAGAGATTTATGAAATAAATAAAAAAAATAGCTCAATTATCGACCACCAGGTAAAAGGTAGTGCCTTTTATTGCATTTTGAGTTTTCCCATTGTCCACATAGCGTATATATCAAGTTTCAATGGAATACGTAAGCCAGAGCGGGGGCTGCATATCAGTATACTGACACTACTCAGACGACTGACGCTACTCCGACCTATGCAGTATTCTGGATGACGTATTTTCCATTGAATCTTGGTATATACGCTACATGGACCATACAAAAATGTAAACTGCACTAAAAAAAGTGCCACCTTATCACCCGGTGGATAAAAATTGAAGTATTTTCTTTCATTTGATAAATCTGTCTCTCATGAAGATATCCTAAAAAATTGGCTGTATTCGGATAAGCAGTTTTGAAAAAAAACTTCTCAAAGTACGGGAACTCTAATTATAATCACCCTGTATATGTACAATGTATACAAATTATAATTTACTGTAAGTTTGTCTCGTTATTTTGCTGCAAAAAACGGTTCGAATTTACATAGAGTTTTTCTTTTCATTTTACGCTTATTGACAATTTTTGTAATGACGTGTGAAATATTCGGGCAGTTTTGAGAATTTGCGATCATTTTGGTGATGATTTTTGCGCTGATTTGGAAACGATTGGTGATAATTTTTTCACACTTGTGATGTTTTTTACATTATTTCCAATCCAATCTGGTACGATCCAATTTCCTGCATCTTTTTTTCTCAATGAAATATGCTCACATAAATAAGAAGAATTATTTAACAAGAGTCTGGTAACTTTATCAAGTAAGTGTATATTTGTGAGATATACGAACGCCATCAACAAAAAAGTCTTATAAAGTCAATAATCATTCTAACGTTTTTAGAAAGAACCCCGACGTACGAACACACGGGTGTAAATGTAATTATTCATTAACTAGAGAGAATCGTGATATCGCCCAGCTCCTTCTCCTCACACCAATCTCTAAATACTGCAACACCAGTGCCAAAGCGATCTGCTGTTTACGCCGAATAAAAATAATTATTTCAAATTTCCTAGAAATAAAAAAAAACTTCAACGGAACTCAAATGATGCAAATCGACTTAATTAAGTAAAAAAAAAAAAAAATCCATACTTTTCCATAAGATACGTCTGAATTAAAATAATAATAAAAAATCATATTTCACGACGAACCGTCACGTGAAACGACTTCAATTACTAAATTGTGAGTAATTCAATCTATAAATGCGATAGCCCCTCTCTCTCTCTCTCTCCAGGTTTTTCTCCCGAAAACTATATTAAATGTACGTTCCGCTGCGATTTGTGCCTGCGACTGACGGAAATGAGAGGAAAACCTGGAAAACAACAAAGACAGAAAAAAAAAATATATATATATATATATAAAAAGTTTGGGAAAAGGGCCAAGAGAGGAGGAGGACACATATCTCCAGCGAGTGAACTCCATTCCCGACGTAGCACGGAGTTTGTAGCTCCATCTTTCTCGCTTCTAATATCCCTTAGAGTGCTATAATGTGTCGGAGCTCGAACCCCACTCCCTCTTTAATTAAATAGGAGGTCGGCAGTTGGCTTGGGATGGACGGTAGGAGAGTTGTGCGCGCGTGTGTGTGTGCGAAGAAGTCCGACATTTGCTCGACGTTGTGACAAGAAAATTCGTGTGAGTTTTGGGCTAACAACAGACTCCTGCTAACTGCCCTTGGCATTCGGCCCGAAAACATTTTCGAAGATTAAAATCGTTTAATGCGTTTGAAAGGAAAAGCTTCCTAGTCTATTTGACACTCCGAATCTTCCTGAAAGTTTGCCCACCTCCACCCTACTGCTTGCTGCACCTACGAAAGGATATATATATGTGTGTGTGTGTGTGTGTGTGTGTGTGTGTTCGGGGGTGGAGTGGGGGGGAGCTTTCAGTAATACCCGCTGGATCATATCGACTTGCAACTTAGTTGCCAAGGATTCACGAATAAACTTGTCTTTTCTAGTATAAAAAAAGAAGCTTTTTACGAAATCCGTACATACCTAAAATAATACACTAGCTGTGTGTGTCTCGAAAGATCACGGAGTTTCGAAAGATTTAACACTCTAAAATAATTAAGCATTGTCAAAAAAAAAGTGCAATTTTTTTTTATTCATTTAGTTCAAATGCTTTTAGCATTTAGTTTATGAGTTTTTAGTTACATGAAGCATTAGGGCTATCTGTTTTGTACCCTCTTTCAGTTCGTGCTCTTGGAGGTAGCAGTATGGCCCCCGACATCCTGAATATTTGTAACGTTGTAGGCCTGTTGCTCTCTGTGGTGAGACTTTTTGACGAGGAGATCGGCTCGCATTCGCGCCTTGAAGGTGGGAACCGCAGGAAACCAACTTCAGCCGACCACCACTGTGGCGCCGGTGGGGTTAGAACCCGGATCCTCACGATGCGAGTCCGTCACTATGGCTACTCAACCACCACAGCGGCGGCCCACACATCCTGGAGAAGGGTCCCTAGGCTGGGATCTTTGACGGGCCCCCAAAACCTTCTCACGGGTTCTTTTATAGTGAATTTATAGCATGGAAAAAACAAAGAGATGGTAATTGGCCCATTTCCCAGGGCTATAGTCCTGTCAGCAGGGCCGTCATTTCATCTTTTCCCGGGGGGGGGCAAAGAACATGTACTCAATGTATTTATAATTTTATATATATATATATATATATATATATTTGTATATATATATATATATATATATATATATATATATTTGTATATATATATATATATATTTACCATTTTTAGTGTATTTTCAAAAGCCGGGGGCAACGCCCCCCCCCGATCCCCCCCAAATAACAGGCCTGCCTGTCAGCCCCACCCCAGTGGGGGCCATGAGTAGCAGATTAAATGTATATTTTTCAATTTGCTAATTTATTATTTTATTTATTTGCTAATTTAAATGTATATTTCTTGTTATCCGATGCATACTTATAATGAGTGTAATTCTGTTCAAGTGGAATTTATAAGTTCTTGATTTTTGTTTTAAGCCGTATTTTTCAGTCTAGTTTGAGTATATATGGTGTTATGTTTAAACTAATGAAAAAAAACCAGATCAAAAATATCAATTCATGACAAATTAATTCATCAGAATGACGATTCAGAGCATATAATCGTAACGACCTATTCAGTTCACTATATATATATAATTAATATCGATATTTATTGTCTTAAAGGCGTTGGTTAGTATACGCATGACTATAAAACAATTTGCTCTCAATTTCTAAACTAGATTGTCTTAGTAAAATGACGGAGATATTAAAATAAAAATCTAAGAAATGTGATTTACACAGTATTATTTGAACTATCCAACGTAGAGCTTACGTATTTGGAAATACAGTTTTGAAGACTTGCAGCGCTTACGCCTACGCGGTGGATAAAGTAGATAAATCAAGACGTAAACTGGAAAATTCGAATTGTGACGATACTACTGTATATCATTCCCCCTCATGCCAGAAGCATGAATGTGCAAATTTCCAAACGTGGGAAAAGACGTTTAAATGTTTACTCTATGAGCGTTTCTGACTAAACTTAGATAGCAAAATCCAACCAACTGATGAACCCAAAAAGTCAAAATTTGCACATTGATGCTTCTGGCATGAGGAGGACGATATTATCTAATATGCGCCATGTAGCAAGTACAAGATAAAACAATTAACGAACGATTTTGCGAAAGACACTTTATTAAATGATTTTATTATTGATTATTGCCATTAACGCATCTAGATCTTTAAGAAAAACGTTTGTATCTTTAACCATGGATGTCAGTTCCGATTTAGCCGTTTTCTCAGACACCTCGTTGGGCATTTTGCCTGTTGTGGCGTTGTATTTTTATTTGTATTAGTCTCATAAACTTTTTCATCCAATTCTAATCTCGTTTTCCCAGGACTGAACCAATTCTTGACAGTTTTGGTTCCGGCATGGAACTGGGTTGAGAAGAGCAGAGAATGGAAATACCGTCTACACAATATTGAGTGATTTTTGCTCACACATAATTATTTTTAATTTAATTTTATTTTATTTTAACCAGTTGAAACACAGACCCAAAATACTTCGGGGCTAAGCTAGCTTGTGAGCAAACAAAAATAAGCAAATGTTGAAAGGAAAAAATAGACAAGTAAACATAAATACACATATTGCAGTATATAATTATTTATTTAACTTATTTCTTATTGACTTTAATATAAAGAAATAAGTGGAAACAAGTTAGACTTTCAAAAAAATCGGCATTTAGCGGCGTATGAAGATGAAAGAAAATTGTATTACAATATCAAATCGATAATTTAAATTTTCTTGAGTTAAAAACTATTTTAAATTTATAAAAAAAGATGTACATGTGAAGATTGTTCAATTATTAACTGCGGAAGTAAATTCAATATTTTGGCTAAATAAAGGAAAAAATTTGCAAACGAGTTTTAATTGATCATTGATCATTTTTGTCGCACCACGTTCATTTTCTGCACACGAGGGCTAATTAGACCGGGACCTACAATTTATTGCCGATTCCAAATGGTAGCCTTTTTTACTATACTCATGGTGAGGTAGATGCGCTAACCCCTTTGAGTGGGACTCCCTGCGGTAGCAATCTTTTTCTGTGGTCATGTAGCCGTTTGTTTTACGATTGTGACAGGAAAGTTTCTGACAATGACGAACCGGGTATCAAACTCGCGACACCTCTAAACATCCTTTGGTACTTCCAGGCGAGTATCTTATCGACCTGGGGTACCGCGCCCGAAACGAATTTTATTTAGCCTTGGTACCTGTATAGTATAACAAACGAAACTGCAAATAGAATTCATAAAATCCACCTCATCCAAAAAACAATACTTCTTCCACACACACACATCATTATTTTTAACACAATCTCCGACAAAATTTCAACATTTTCGAAAGAAATCCCATGCATTAAACGTACTAAGATTCAGCAAAGAATGAAAAATAAATCTTTTCAACAACTAGATATTTTTAGTTCACAATTAGGCTGTTGAAATAGCGTATATTCTTCATATATATGTCTCAGAACTGCAGAAATCTTCATTGAAATCATTTCTAAAGTCAGTAATCACGTCGAAAAGAAAAATGTTGAAATAATATCACCACATAAAAACAAAAACAAACAAAAAAATGCAAACAATGCAAAATTCACTCCCGTTTTTATCTCCCTCGAGTTACTGAGACCGTTTTAAGATGAGCCCTCATTAAGAAAGAAACTTAAAGGCACATTCTTATCTTCTAGTCTTTTATGCTGACGTTCCAACGAGTTCCGTCTGAAGATATACATGTATGTATACAGATTTGGATATGCAATTCTTACTTTTGTTTTAAGCATTGTTTCGTTCATTGTTAATGATAATTAGACGTAGAGAGAGAGAGTAGGTGCGCTCACGCTGAGCTTCTAATTTAGATGTCCAAAACGAAAAATTTTGAGAAAGCTATCTTTTTATTTCAGTTACAGTCTAACAACCAAAAGATAGACTTTGTACATTAATCACAACCCTGTTTTTCTGAGACATTGTAAAAGTAACAAATAACAGCTGTAACTGCGACCATGAATGAGATTTAAATTTAGGCTGGAAAATGTTTTACAAACCAGCAACTTATCAAAATGTCATTTTGGTTGTTTGAGTACACTATTCATACTTATATGAAATAATAAAACACGCTGAAAATGGCTGAATATTTACTAATAGCAATTGTTTCTGAGTCTAAATTGTTTTTTTTCCATAATTATGCGAACGCAGATGGGTTGGGATGAATCTGTGTTTGATGCGATATGAATATCAATGCACTAAAAAAGGGCTAGTAAATGGATTGTCGATCATTAACCATAGCATTTATGTTTGCATAGTGTGGTATTCAAACAATCAAAATGCCATGTTTTGCTTTACCTACGGTAAGTCATTAAATCATTCAGCGAGACATGTGTTTGACTTCTGAGCGAAAACAAAGCGTGATCGCTGTCGA
This sequence comes from Pholcus phalangioides, assembly GCF_987345545.1. NCBI lineage: Eukaryota > Metazoa > Arthropoda > Arachnida > Araneae > Pholcidae > Pholcus > Pholcus phalangioides. The sequence goes on along the minus strand of NW_028301610.1, from coordinate 34,914,202 downwards.
AGAATGCGGGAATAAAACGCAATCATTGAAATAAACGGGCTCTGTACAGGCTGTCCCAAATTGTTTGCACCGCAGGTATCTCTGCCGTTGGCTTTAGAAACATACACTTTCAATTACAAAAATTTTTCAAATGGCATGCAGTTACTTAAAATCTTAAAATTTGTTTCAGGGGTCATATACATGAAAAATAAAAATGAAAAACTTTTTATACAGTCCCGGTCTGCTGGAAGACTCAATTGGAAAGTTGTTCTCCTGTTGCTTCTGAGGCCAACAAAAAAAAATGCCGCGTTTCTAACAAGGAAAGGGTCCCGAAGTGACGTCTTCAAAAAGTTGTGAAAAACTTACCACTGATTCTACTCATTTAAATGTGCACAAAAATAAAAAAACTGGCGGGGAATTGTTATGGATTTGGATCAGTCAAAAAAAAAAATTTTAATATTAATATTTTAAACACCAATACAGGCCAAGAATGACTTTTCCGCCAACCTAGAGTGTTAGAGTGACGTCATTCAAACAACCCACAATCAAGTACAGCCGACACCTTCTATAGCAGAAATCCTACGCGTGAAGCACGTGACGTCACTGAAGTCGTCCATTTCACCTACAGTCATTGGATATACTGCGAAAAAAAGGTAAAGATTTCGCATACGTCGTCCTGCTATATCCAATGATTACAGTGACGTCTAAGCCTCGGGCGGAAGCTTTCTGCTATAGAAGGGTGTTGGTACAGCACAGACAAAGAAAGATAATTATTTTTTTTTATAAAACAAAGAAACGTTAATTGAAGAAACGAAAGGAAGGTTTTTTATAGATGCCGCCAAGAAACGCAAGAAGCGCCAACTGTAATCATTTTATTAATTTTTTGTGTCTTTAATAATTGCATTCCGCCGTCAATTTTTTTGTTCTTATGTATTTCTAGGTGAGATGAATGTATTTAAATTTTTCATAATTTTCTGAGGACGACACCTTAGGGCCCTTCCTTTGTAAGGACAATATTTGCCGAGATATTTGAATTCAAAAAATGGAGAAAAGTTGGAAACAACGGCTTAAATGAAGCGTTGTACGTTAGTTTATGTTGTTCTTTCCCAGTTTTCCACCGATTTTTTAGCTCAAATATTTCAGCGAATTTCACACGTGGAAACTAATTTTTTTTTTGTTTTCACCACGAGAGACAGAGCAACAACTTTCTTATTGGGTTTTGGAGCACACGGGAACTGTATAAAAAGTTAATAATGTTATTTTTTTATGTACGACCCCGGAAACAAATTTCAAGATTTTAAGTAACTTCACCGCATTTGAAAACTTTTTGCAATTAAAAGTATGCTTTTTTGAAGTCATCTGTTACAGAGATATCCGCTACGCAAGCAATTTGAGACTCCCTGTAGAGCAATATTTCTGGAACTGTACGTCGCCAACCTTCGTTAGGGGCGTAGCGGTGAGCTGGATATATTTATTCGTGTGCCTACTTATGCTTTAAAGTGTTGCTTTTATATGGGAAATAGCTACCAAAACTATTGTGGGGAGTCACAGATGAATCATGAATTGGGTAAGGGAGCCACGGATGACAGTAGTTTGAGAATCACTACTGAAAAAAAGCACTTCTTTGCAAAGCAGTAGGTAATAACTACGGTAATCCCGGTAATTATTTGCCTATCAGAGTTTAGTTTCAAATGCGACGGGACTGAAGATAGGCTCAACACTTCAATGTATTTTTATTTCATACGTAATTTGAAATTTACGATTTGTTTTTAGCCACCTCTTTGGTAAATTTGCCTGTCGTGGCCTGGGAAATTTTATTTGTACGAATAAGTCTCTCTACGAATTTAGTTTTCTCACATTACTTCTTCAGTCATGTAGAAACTATTTGTGTACTTTAAGTTTCAAAGCAGTTCTTGTACGTAAGCGTAATGCAACAGCGCACTTTTCTTCCATTATTAGATTATTTCTAACAAATTATCCTCTGTAACACCTTGTATTAAGCACCTGCATCCCAGACATCTACAATGTTCATGCTTGTAAACTTTTTTTCAAACAAATTTCCAAAAAATCTAGTGCTCTGCAAGGATTTGAGTGCCATTTGCTGCCTTCGATCTCTGCATTAGCATTAAACCTATCAATGCGAACATCATTGTCATCGCTTTCCCTATCACTGCTACTTTGATGATCGAGTGGAATGCATGTTTGTCCTTCACTGATTCGTGAGATGACCAGTCCAGATCCTCTCCACTACTTACTAATAATTCCAGTCACTCTAAAATCTCTTGTGCAGCCCATTTCCTGTAATGCATTGTTAAGTCACGTATTGAATACGCGGATACATGGAATTTTCTCATATATATGGAAGCTTTTCCACTTTTTCCACCGTTCTGTAATATTAGATAATCTCTTAATTTTGAACGCTTGTAATGAATAGCAATTTTTTGTGAATTTCAGCGGAGAGTGACGTCATCCTTGTACTCGCCATCTGGTGGCAGCGTCAGCAGTTGTGAGCTTGGCCTGAGTCAGGTGCGGCCGTCTATGCATGGTCCCGTTCAGTGCACACGGGCTCGAAGGAAAGATTGAGAGATTCGTTGCCTTTGTAGTCTAGTGCGTTCACCCGGAAAGTGAAAGGACGTGGGTTCGATCCCTCGCAGAGGCAGTTGAATTTTCTCTCTTTCCAAAAAATTCTTCTTCTCAACCGCCAGTTGTTAAAGAAAACCTTAGAATTTCACGTATATCAAGTTTTTTTGCCGGGTTTTTTTTTTTTTTTTTGCAGATGGAACTCTATCATCCTTTTGATTGTCTTCTATGTAAAATCCAAAATAGTTACAACCGATAACTTACTATGTTTCAATACAGTTTATGTTCTCCTTTCTTCTCTTTAGGTGGGAATCGGTACAATAAACAATGCAAGAGATAAGGCGAATCAATGGAGATCCAAACTCCTAGAAATACCTGTTTATAGAGATCTCATATAGAGTCTTCCTATAACTCAAGATGGGAGGGGTTTATCCACAGGTGGCACGGGCACGTTTGGTCATACAATGACCGACTGTAAATTGTTTTTATTGGTCTATCGGTGTTAGAAATAAGCCACTATAAGAATACTTTGAATATTAGAGCTGGCATTCAATGTATAGTGTACGTGAGAATTTCAGTGATGTCTAACAAATACCAAAATTCTAGATTCTAAAATTGAAGAGATAAGTTTAATAGAAAAGAATGTACGCACAAATAATGTGAAACGAAAAATATTTGGTGACGCCTATGATAAAATCGAAAAAAGGCCTGAATAGACTGGTATTTCCCCATGTATAACTCATACGTGGGGATCATTTATGCGAAATTCTAGTCTATTCAGGTCTGTTTTCGATTACATAGCATAAGTATATATGTTCTCTTCTTTGATATTACTAATATTCTTAATATACAGGTGTTGAAACTTAGTCCATTTGACCTCAACTAACATGTGAACCATTGGTTTTAGAAACATATTATCCATTAATAAAATATTCAAATAACCTGTCCATTTCAGATATAAGTCACGATATCAGACCCCCTATAGAATAAGTCATAAGATAGAGGGTCGACGTACTGAGATACAAAATTTGAATTTTTTTTATACGGTCTACCTGTCCTCTTATTTCCAGTTTAAAAAAATTCTGTCTCTTCTGACCCATCCCCAGAAAAAAGTTCAATACTTTATTGGCTAAGACATTTCTTCACAATTCAAAATGCTCAAAAAGTTATGAGATAACACCATGTACCCAGGAACAAAACATTCACATGTTGTTTTTTCCTTCATTTTCAGTGATTTTGAATTCAAAACGGGCTAATAGTATATAAATACAAATGCCACAACAAGGAAATTTCCTAACGAGGTGGCTGAAAACACTATAGAAAGGTTTTTAACAGCTGCCTGATGCGAAGATATATTGTGGAAAGAGAGTAAATCCGACTTCTCCTGTAGGGAATCGAACCCACGTCCTTCCACTTTCCGGGTGAACGCACCAGACTACACAGGCAACGAACATCTCAATCTCTCCTTGGAACTCGTGTGCACTGAACGGGACCGTACGTGGACGGTCGGGCCTAACTCAAGCCAAAGCTCACAATTGCTGACAATGCCACCACATGGCGACTTATCCGAGGATGATGTCACTCTCCGCTATCCACACAAAGGTTTTTAACACTATGCCATTTTGAAAGCACTATGCCCATAAAAATCACATATATCTGATGCATCTCGGCTAATATTGTACTAAGAAACATGGGGGGTTTTTTTTTGGGGGGGGGGGGATCAGAAAAGATGAGCAAAAACTTTTTGATAGGAAGTTCGAGGATTATAAAATAATTGAATTTTGTAATCGTTCATTCTACGTTTTCATTCCCAAGAGTAAAGAAAAAAGGCAAATGTATAATAGATCTGGGATTTGAATACTTTTCCTAATTGAAAGTATGTTTATATGACCAACGGTTGATGAGTTTATTTGAGCTGGAACGGACTCTTGTTTTCACCCTGTATATGGACAACATAGGTCAATTTGTAAATATTTCAGTCACTTTAGGGGGTTTAAATTTATATTTCGTGTAAATATATTTTCATCAATGTCGTGCAAATGAATTCGTCGTAAATTCCTTTTTTGAGCTAAATCGAATGACTTATATCAAATTGTTTAAGTTTTCTAAAAAAATATAACTACAAATAAATCTTCCCATAAAGAAATAAAAAATGGCAAATTCTACTTAATAAAAAAATCACGAATTACAAGGGTCAAATTATACATACACACATTATATTTTTCGAAAGATACTAAAATATCTCATGATCATGCATATAATCATGTTCATATTGAATGAAGGTAAAGTTTCTTCAAATTTTAATTCAAATGCTGTTGATGATTCGATTTTTTTTTAATTTTTTTTTCATTTGAAATCTCACATATTTTTGTTAAGCGAAAATATACAGGGTGCCGCATGGCAAACAGGGGGGTTATGGCATTTTACTATTGCACCGTTCATCCTAGAGAGGTATACTTCCAATTAGAAAAAGTATCCAAATAACGTGTAGTACTCAGATATGCCATTTATGTTGCAAGGGTATAGTAGGATTTGTAGTTATTAAAATTTAAAAAAAAACCCTTTTATATCGCCCCCGTGTGCCCTAAACCCAGTTAGAAAGTTGTTGTCCTGTTTCTCCTGATGCCAACAAAAAAAATTCCACGTTTATAAGTGCAATATTCACTGAGATAGTCGAGTTCGAAAACGGAGTAAATTTGTGAAGAAAGCATTAAATGCGGGTAAAACGGTTTTTTCCGCATTTAGAGCTGTTCCTTTTCTCCGTGTTCTCGAATTCAAAAACATATCTCAGTGAATATTGCACTTAAAAACATGGGATATTTTTAAACAACTTTCTAATTTGGTTTGGGACACACGGGGACTGTGTAAAAAGTTATTTTTTTTCATTTCAATAACTATACATCATTTGAAAATACACCCTAGAAACATGAATGACATATCTGAGTAATGCTCGTTATTCGAAAACTTTTTCTAATTGGAAGCGTACCTCTAGGATCAATGGTGTGTGTGTGTTTGCCAGTAAAATTTCATACCCCACGTTAGCTATGCATCCTGTATATTTGACACACTAGTACATCATTCGTATTCAGATGATTTATTGATTTATATTTTACCAGTTCCATTGCATGAAAATTTAAGAAGCATTTCTAAACGTGAAACTATTTATGTATTTAAAGTTGAAAAATCACGCATCGCGTTCATTAATCAAGGGCTTATGTAGAAGATAGATAAAACATGCTTTTTCGGGTTTCACAGATGTTGCTTCTGAAACAAAAGATGCATCGTGTTTCTCGTAGACACACACAATTGAAGCTCATACAAACGCCGAACAGCCTTCAAAGCCTTGAAAATTAGTTGGCTGTGTTAGAAGCCACTGGCTTCTACGGATCAATTCATGTGCGTGCGGTCAGAGAGTGAGAGAGAGAAAGATGGAGAAGCATTAAGTCAGCATGCAAGCTCCCCATCTGCTAGAGGGTGCCAAGTGAAGTTGCACATCTATTTGTCCTGGTTCGTGATGTGGATCCATTAATAAGCATGTGCAAGTGGATGAGTTCCACGGCAGCCGCGGCGGCAGCGGCAGCAGCAGCAAAGCCAACGGAGCGCTATTTGTCAAGAGTTCGAACTTGCACATACGACTACTTCATCAATACAATCCATGGTAAAGGTTGTGTTCCGAGAGCGTTTCTCGTTGTTTTATTCCTTTGCATTCTGACTGATTATCAAGTACCCAATGCAGTTCGTGTCTTCACTAACGACTGCAAATTGCTCCATCTACAAAATCAAATAATGAGAATACTGGATAGAAACGAAAAATATCATTCCATAAAACTGAGCCGTGAATAAAAATTCGGAAATTTCAATCACTTCTTGCTCTTCACGAAGATTGTATCTAACTTTCTAACAGGCAAGCATTGAAATATCCTGAGAACAAAAAAATTGAATTTATATTAAGCAAATGAATGCAAACATTCCCTGCAATTCATTCATGCAATTCATTCAATTACATGACCTTGAATGCTATTACATGACAAAAAAAATGTATCGTAATATATTTAAAAAATATGGGATGTTGCACTCCAGGAGAAACAATACAATTATATGATTTACTTAGATTTGAATTGAATAAAGTTTCAGTTATTGTTTGCCAACTTACTTTTTTATCATTTTTGAAGAATGCATGGTATTTCCTTCCAAAATGCAAGAGTTAAAATTCGTTCTTGCTTTGGTTTGTCAAGAAATAAGAGAGATGTGTCCCTTTGAGCCATTCTGCTGGTAATTATAGAAATTACAGGACAGCTCACAAGTAAAAATCGAATGTTTAGGAGTTGCTTAGAAGCATCAATGCCGAAACGAGCTCAAAATACACAATGCCTTTATTTGAAAAATATAAGAAACTCTTGTGTTGCTTTTGAGAGCAACATGGCCAAATAAAGGGTTAAGATGACTGTGTGTGTGCCCTCCTTCAAATGATGAATTTCGTCAAAATTTTCGAAACTGTTTTTATTTGTTCATTTGAAAGATCAATTATTCTAGAATATAAAACTTTCATTTTCATCCCTACAATAACTAGAAGCGAAAAGTTATTGTCAATTAAGTAAAACAAATTATCTTAGTTTGAAAATAAAATCTTTGAATGCGTTTTCTGAAGGTTTGTGTTTTTCACGAAAATATATACCTCAAGTATTTTTTAACAGTATCTCTATAAAAACTTTCTCACTGTATTTTAAACAGTTCTGACTGTAACTAAGCAATGCGACCAAAACTTTTTGATCTTCATGATTTTGAATTCAGAGAATATTTCAATGTTTTTAACGATCTTGAAATCTTGCATGGTGGAGCGAAGGTCCTCGCTGAGTGTAGGCTCAGCTGATAGATTCTTTATCATATCTATGCCGATTCGAAAACATTAGTGAGCTAAGCAATGACTTTAATAGGATATAAACGAATAAAGGATAATGTTTATATAACAAAGAGATATTTTTTCACGTATTAATCATATATACCTCACAAACTTTTCATACTATACTAAAGTTTTCAGTTCATTGCACAGAAAACTACCATAGCAATAATCTGATGAACATGTTGACAGAAGCATTAGTTTTTAGTGTACAATGTCTAGCAGAAGTACTGAAAATATCCTAATTTACAAATTATTAATAATTATCAATATAATTTTTTTTTGTCTAAAATATTTATGAAACAACATTTTCTTAATTTTATTCCATATCTAAACCAAAACCAAGTGCATTTTACCAAAAATGAGCTTTCTAAAAGAAGTACCCCAAAGGATGTCAGTCGCTATAATCCTCAGAATATTCATTATTTAATATTACATTCATATAGTAGCATCTGAAAATCCATTTAGATGTCGTTTATAATTAACGGGAATGCATGTTACGAAAGATATAAAATTAGTAGGAATTTCTCACAAAACGGTCTATACATTCTTCTTACGTGCGCGCCGGTTCTCTCAGGAACTTCCAAGCTTTATACAATGAAAAATGACGGCATTCCCCCCCGTAAAAGAAAAATCATTGATTATCGACGGCTTTGCTAGCTGATTATTCTGAGTTTTGCGAAGTAAAGAAAAAGGAATGTCGAAATGACGGAACTGCAGAAACGGAATCGCGAAAACCGTCATCAAGAAAACTAAATCAATAAAACCGACACCGGCCCTCCTAAAGAACAGGATGTCGCTAAAGGGCAGACATTTCCCATTCCCCTTTAATCACTGCGATCAATCATTTCACGTCCTCCTGTAATTCGTATTACAGGAACCCGAAGAACGTGGTATGCGAGCAAATCACTGTAAATATCACGAACTGCATTAAGTGTTTTCTGTTTCCTGCCACTTCGAGTGTCCTCTTCCGTCGGCTCTACAACTTATGACGCAAAGAAATGTTCCAACATGAAGACACACTCCGACATACTTGTCCTGATCGGAATAGAAATCTAGATCCAACAGATAATTTTCGGATTGATTTTGCTCTTTTGGACGTACCGCGTGTAAAGCTGTGGAAACAGGCGTGGGTGTTTTTTTTCCTTCTGAAAATATCAATCCTTGCGGTAGAAAATGATCAATAACACGTAGGTGATAAATTGTAATTATATTATATTGATCAAAAATACTCAATGTATTTCCCAACGAAATAAAAGGTTCTTTTTCAGTATGGTTTCTGAATGGGATCTATAATAGTGCAACTATAACAGTGTATATGTTACACGCGGTAAAATTTATAAATCGTTTTACTATGCATAATCGCTGAGAATTTTAGTAAGTTTGATAAAGTTTCCTAAATTGCTCACTTTTACCGACGGTTATGCATAGTGCCCACAAGCGTCGTTGGTAAATTTAATAAGTACTAAGAAAATAATCGCTTCACCTACCGGTAGTTATGCATAATACCAAAGCGTCGCTTCATTGGTGAACATGGAAAATCGTACTATATGATAGATATAATAATTCATATACGCATGTATTGTATCATTATATCGAGGTACGATCGTAAAATTTGTTATCACTTTATCGGGGGGAGGGGGGTCCGACTCTATTCATCACACATACTAGACTCATTTGGAATTTTTTTCATATTTGGCTTCACCAATTACACTAGGGTATTTTGCATAATCACAGATAAAGACGATAAATTAAAAGTATTTATCAAATGTATCAACGACGCGCTCTCTCTCTCTCTCTCTCTCTCTCTCTCTTATGTATTATGCATAATCACCGGTAAAAGTGGTAAATTTATCAAATTTACCAAGACGATTGGTAAGCATGCATAATAACAGGTTATTATGTACAACAACCAATTTATCACATTTACCTTAACATATTCAGCAGTTAATTTACATTGCAGTGAAACCCGGCTACAACGATACTTGATATAACGACAGATCTCTCTATAACGACATTTTTTCAAATATTGTTTAGAATTGGCTTAGCCTAATAATAAACTCCTCTCGATACAACGATGTCCTTCACTACGATAAACCTCTCTATAACGATATTTTTGACGATATTTCGAAACCGCTACAGCGATGTTATTTATATTTCACTCAAAAAATCACCTTCGGTATATTTTTACATTCCTCATCAGTGTTCGTACTTTCGATAGTGTTTAATAGCATCGGTATCTACCTTTTTAAAGTTTAAATGAAGTTGTCATGACCTGTTATCTGTGTAACACACAAAAGTGCTTAGTGAAAAACCACTTTACAGTGTTGAAACTAAATTTTATTAATGAATTATAAATTTTTGTTGCGAACAGATGCTTATAGATGCATTTTATGGTAGTACAGACAACGCCAATTCAGAAGAGATGCCAGCAACAGCATAAATTTTGTGGCGACGGATGATAATGGTACCTCTCGATATAACGACAACTTCTCTCTACAACGATATTTTTTCTTGATCCGCAGAGTATCGTTATATTGAGGTTTCACTGTAAATTAATCAATTAAAATAAAACACGTCTATTTCAAAATTATATTTTATCCCGATCAGACAGTGTGTGTGGGGGGGAGGGGGGGAGGGGGTTGCTTTTTTCCACTGCATAACTTTTTCCTTTTGGCCTCATACAGACCGCCATAACAGGCAAATAGCCAAACGAAGTGGCTGCAAAAAGGTGCCCATAAAAAATATGTGTGCCTAATATAACCAAACTTTGGGGCTTTCATCACAGGGCAGCACTTTAACATCAGCATCACAGGGCATCTTAAAGTTGAACTTCCGGGGTTTTTTTTATAGCATGGCTTCCAGGAGAAAGTGGCTCCAGGAAAAGTGAGATTTATTGCATAAAATTTACCAATAAAATTCTTGAACAAATGTTGTATGTGATGATGAATATACACAGCATCATCTTGGTTGAAAGAAAATTGATCGAAGTGAATTATTTCTTCACAAAAAAATTGAAGAAAATTGAAAATAAGAAAAAAAAATGTAAAAATAAAGATTTGATGACGTTAATGTTTTTAATGCATTTTTGGAATATCAAAAATGCACAGAAACCTTTTGGAAATTCCAAAAAAACGCATGCTCGAGTCTGAATAGGTTATTTATGTTAAGATTCTTTGGATAGCTCACTACAGTTGTTCGTCTAATTCTGTGTGCGTTTATGCATCGAATTGTGCGCTGCTATCTATGGTTTCCTAAATTTGCAATGAGTCTTATAAATGGACTTTCTGTTAACTCTGGTGAAACTTTTTTTTTTTGCGAGACAATTCGACCAAAATTTGTAGCTATAAATACAAAAAATACACCTTCTACTCAATCATCACCAAAGATTCTAATGAAAAATAAATAATCTCCTCCGCATTGACATCAATACAGACGAAAAACGAATAATAACGAAAAAATATATATATTTCAAAACGTAATTTAAAATACGGAGCAATCCAGACTAATCTATCAACTGGAAACTCATTCACAAAAGAAAAAAAAGGACCACGATATATCTGGGACTCTATTTTTCTAAGGAAAAGATATTCCGTATAAAGGACGGGAAGAGAAAATCTCATTCATTATTACGTCCCATAAAATTTCTACTCAAATATGTCTTTTGTGTTGAAAGACAATCTTCAAACGATAAAAGCGTTTTAATGGGAGATTAAACGTTATGGAAAAAAAAATAATAATAATAAGAGAATAACACGGCTTTTTAAAAATTAGATCAATAATAAGCAGAGATAAAAATGCGCACAAGAAAGAACTGGCCTGACATTTTGATGAAGATTGATAGTAAAACGAAACAGTTGGACAAAAGAAGCGAATACGCCATTTATCTTACGGCCATTTTTTTTTTCTTTTGCTATGGTAAAGGAAAGAGAGAGCATCATTCCATCTTCTTTGCTGGAAAGAACTAAAGAGAAGGCTATGCTGTATAATGGTGTGTGTGTGTGTATGTGGAGGGGGGTCTACTGAAGAAAAAAAAATGCCTGAAGAAGGATGTATATTTCGGCACCAAAACTAAAAAGAAAAAGGTATATATATTTCCAAACCCCAAAAGCTTCTAGACAGCTCCTAACGATTCGTAACGCGTAGACAAACGAAACTTTATAGCTTAGAGGGTGGATCAAAGTCCATGTGGAAAATTATAAATAAAAATTGACAGGTTAAGTGAATGAATGGATGGATCCGCGCAGCTTGATGTGGATGACTGATCAAAAAAAGTACGGCTGTACAATTTTCAGTTAATCAGGGATGTCCGGAAAAAGGACTGATGAAACTTACGATTCCGTTAGCACTGCTGTACAATTTTCAGTTAATCAGGGATGTCCGGAAAGGACCGATGCAACTTAGATTTGCTGCACTGCTGTACAATTTTCAGTTAATCAGGGATGTTTGGAAAGGACCGATGCAACTTAGATTCCGTTAGTACTGCTGTACAATTTTCAGTTAATCAGGGATATCCGGAAAAAGGACCGATGCAACTTAGATTCTGTTAGTAGGTCGATGTTAGACATGAACGGAAGTGATGTTTATCACTGGCCGAAGTTTATCGTATCTTACTCTTATGTACGCCCTTAGCGGCAGGTCATGTAACTGCTTGCTTATCATATCTTACTACTGCTAGTGGATGCCATAGAATCGAGAGTAACATATTATACAGGGTGTTACCCTAAAGTGGCGAGAGACTCAGAGGGATGTGTTAGGCATCAAGAGGAAATTTCTATAGAACATGGTATCGCAAAGAACGTTTAGTTGGTGAATATCGCAAAAATACTTATGAAGGGTGTGGCGTCGGGTGGGACAAAAAGGCCAATAATAAGTAGAAAAAACATTTACTTGACAGCATATTTACAATACAGCCTATACAGCACAGTTCAATGTCAGAAAGTAGACGAAGAGAAATGACTACAGGAGTTGACTTACAGGAATGACTTCGAAGTTGCGACAGAGGTCATTGCAAGGCTGACAGCGATGGATTAACGATTGTCGGACGCACTCAAAGATACCGGATGAGCTGGCGATGTCTGCCATCTATTTTTGCGATTTTCATTGACTAAACGTGGTTTCTGATAACATGTTTTATGGCAATTTTTCTTCCTCTTGATACCTAATATCACCCCTCTGAGTTTATCGCCACTTCAAGGCAGCCCTGTATAACACCGCATAAACAACATTAACCCGTTAGCGCCTTAAAAAAAAAAATGAGCTTTGAATTCCATTTTGATATTGGATATTTTGTTGAAATTGTACCAATTAAGAATATTCCAAGTATTTTTAAATACATCAACAGGAATTATGACACTGGACGACAGTTGTCGTCAATTGAGGACAGTGAAATATGACGACATATTTGAAAAAAAAGTTGAAGAGAAACAAAATTGAATTGTGTTAGTTATTCACGTTAAACTTTAATCTAAATAATCAATTACAAAAGCATCCCTTGCATGAAAATAACAATGTAATGTCGGTAATTATGAGGTGGAAAACAAAAGTACACACGAGATAATAAAATAAAACAACTGTCAGGAGTTCATTTCTCAACAAGAAATGGCGTCTTGAGAATTTTTTTCGATGCGAATTTCTCAGTAAGTTTGTCACTTATACGTGCTAAAATGCACAACATCTAGCTGCAAGGCAAAAATATTATACATAACCCAAATCATCACTGTCTTCAAATGAGAACACTGGGCGGAAACGAGTTAAGCTTTACTAACTCATGAGTGGCATCAACTTTGAAATGAAACAGGATATAAGTTGCAATGATCAACAATCATGCGCATCTAGCATATTCAAGAATGGCATTAAATTAGGGAAGCGAATATGAAATTCCAATAACTATCAAGTGACAATAAATTTCAACATACTTCTCATAATAATCTCAACAAATATATTATTCATTTTGTATCATGGAGAACTGAGTGCAAATAATCATTTTAAGATGCATGTTGATGAGTTGAATAATACGGTAGTGTTGAATATATACAGTACGAGTCGTATAAATTCTGATGCAAATTCGGAAACTGGGAGGAGACGAAAAGTGGTAAGATTTTGAAAATTTATAAGTCAGAGACAGTGATAGATAAATCCGAGGTTAGGTATATAGTTGGGTAGCTCAGAGTCTAATGCTTCCAGAGTGACCAACCAGATAGTAAAATCTAATGGCATCTCATTCGTTTCAGTTATAAGTTCACGAGCTTGTAGACAAAGTATTAAAGCGCGAGCGGTTAAGGCTGAAAATGCATAATGTCGAAGTATTTCGAACGTAATCGCAAACCAAGCTATATAGCAGGAGTGTCATACAGGGTGATCAGCGAATAAGCCCTTATTTCAAAATTAAATATCTCTACAACAAAGATCAATAGAATTAAGCGGTAAACGGTACGTTTATTAGCGAAACTGTAAGAATGTTGTGCAGAAATTTCGAAAATTTAGTTTTTTTTAAATTTTTTAAAATTTAAGAAACTGTAAGAATGTTGTGCAGAAATTTCGAAAATTTAGTTTTTTTTAAATTTTTTAAAATTTAAGAAACTGTAAGAATGTTGTGCAGAAATTTCGAAAATTTAGTTTTTTTTAAATTTTTTAAAATTTAAAAAAAACTAAATTTTCGAAATTTCTGCACAACATTCTTACAGTTTCGCTAATAAACGTACCGTTTACCGCATAATTCTATTGATCTTTGTTGTAGAGATATTTAATTTTGAAATAAGGGCTTATTCGCTGATCACCCTGTATTATACAACTCGTTACCACCGTGTCAATGTTTCTTTATTCACTATGGTAGTAATGGACTCAGTTATTAGACTGCGGTTTGAAGAGCGTTCGGATCAAGAAAAAAAATTTATAGTGGCAAAGTGTTATCCTCCAACTGAAAATAGACAAAATTAGTATCTGCGGATAGTTATAGTTGAAAAATTTCTGAAACTATCCCCTCTCTTCAATGACTTTCATGCATTTCTCAGTACCATAGTGAAGCGTTCAACCTGTCTTGAAAGTCCTGTAAAATCGCTTTTCAGCCGGTCAATCGAAATTTCTGTCAGAAGAGGAATCGAATTTTCATCGTATACGCATAAAATGATAAATAGTAAACAATATTTCTTTCACAACCTCAAGACATTCGAGTGGCGCTAAGGGTGAAATTGACGCGCTCACATAAAACACTTGTGGTGTGCATCTCCGAATACAGCCTATCTAAAATTTTGTTGAAAATGTTTATGATAACTTCTCATCGAATAGAATTTTGCAACAAGCTATATTCATGTTCTATATCCCCTCAATTTTTCTAAATCACATTTGCTAAGACAAAAAAATCAGCTGACATACGACATGTTTCATCGTAAAAAGCAGACACCTCTTCTATTGGAAGGTTAAATTTGGGCATCGGGAATTCTTTCTGTAAGTTGTGTATGTATATTTTACACAACACACATATGCAGAAGTTAAAGAATATAACTGATGTCTGGAAACTTTATGTAAATTTATATGTAAATCAACTTCAAACAACACCACCGCAAAACAAAGCAGAATCCGTAATCGAAGAATAGGCTAGAAGTTTCTGTAGTCTTAGTGAGCGAAAGTGAGCTAAGAAGGCTTATAAAGACTTAAAATACTGAGATATTCAGTCATATTCTGTAATCTTTTAAGTATGAAAATATTAAAGTTTGTGCACAAAATGGTCTTGAAGTCTCAAGTTTAAATTGCTTATATCTCTCGGATACTGGCGGTGTTCAAAGTTTTAAATCTGTAGCGCAAATCCCTTACTAAGTCCATAATTCTTCACTTAAAAATGGACTAGATACTTGGGCTTGTATACTATGCCCTCCCTTTTTTCCTCTCACCTTTATGCCCTTTTGTCCTCTGGTTTGAAAAATGATGGAAAGTACGCGTCGAAACAATAGTATTGAAAATGCCTGTGTTAGGAGGGAAAAAAAGCTTCTCTATTCAAGGACTTTTTTAAAGATCTTTTAGAGAACAGGAGCAAGAAAAGTTCAACGAACAAACTTTAATTAAAAACAACGTAAGCTGCTATACCGTATTGATTCTTTGAACAGCTCTCATCAGCTGCGCAAGATACAACGGCGCACGTGATAAACTTATTAATTTTCCAAGTCCCGGACTTTCGTATATCTATCTACACGGGAAGCTAGAATTCGAGAGCAAATATTACCAACGTCCACTTAAAATAGGATAAGGGCCCTAAACTTATACCTTTCTCTACTTGAACTGAGGAACAGTAGAGAGACAGGCAACCACGCGAGTGTAGAGGTGGAGAGTTAATTACTGCAGTGTAAACACATTGTTTCTGGAGCGGCTTTAATATTGCGCGATTAAAAGCTTATTAAAATCCATTATTATTAGGTCGAAATAATTAAATGTCCACCGAAGCGAAGGATTTTCCTCATACTCTGTTTGACTTACTGGGGAAAAGCAATCTTGACAGAAGTAACTCAGCAAGGCTTACGAGTTATATGGAATGACATGAAAAGACATTACGTCAGATTTTAATAACTTTTAATTCGGGAAGAAGGGAATTGGAGCATGCTGGAGAATGAAGTTAAGTTCGGAATGAAGTTAGTGCACTCAGTCTGGTTGAAATTATCGATAAGCAGAGAACACCTCTCGCACATTAGTGACCGATATGTATGCTCAGAGAAAAAAAAAATATTCCGTTAACGTAAAAATTCGATATTGATTACTTTATTTAAAATTCAAGATTAAGAAAATTGATTCTTTCCAAAAAAGTGGTGAAGGAGTGGTACTACAGCTGATGAGAAAAATACTGACGTAATGCATAGTGTGAAACTAAACGTGGATGATACTCTACCCAGGGCTATATGGTAAGGGCTGTTTCATATATTTGAAGTCGCACTTGCCGCCTTGGTTCAGTGGGCGTGGTCTTGGAGGTGCTGCGTGACGTCACTGCTCAAATACTTTTTTTTTACATGACGGCACCACACGAAACGTTTAAATTGACGTGGTGTTTTTTTATATTTTAATTGCTTATTTTACTGTTTAAAGTGAGTAATCTCTCGTTTACGGTGTTGTTTTAGTGCCACAGGTATGCGCGTGTGTATTCTTATCATCTTTTTACAATCTATAAGCTGAGAAATGGATTAAATTCCACAAATAGTTAGTATAAATGTTTTGATATTCAAAATGACAAAAATAAAATAACCTCAAACATTTTATACTAGGATTTTTATTATATTTGCTTTACATTTTTTTATATTTCAGTTGTATTGGCAATAATGAATTCTAAGGCTTCTCTAAATAAGCTACGCCTAATTCAAATAACAAAAAATTAACCAAAAGTTATTAGAAAGTTCAATAGATGATTGAAATTATCTTCCTCCAGGTTACTTTCAATCAACCTAACAAAAATATAATAACGTACGTGATTCAACTGAAATGGATCAAAGAAAAATATTATCAGTGGAAGTAGTTACTTCATAAGAGCAAATGCAAAATTTGCGACACGTCGCAATTTCGAATCAAATTTTCTTTTCTCAAGTCATTTTTTCTGGATGCGGCTTATTTACCAGAAAAATGGTGATAATTATAAAATTCAGAAAATGTTAGTTTTTTGCCTCAGTAATTTTTCTCACAAAATAACCAACGTCTCTGTATTTATTAATTTCATGTCTAAAATTTTAATAAATCATTAACGTGTATTTTGTTACCATTCTGTTCAAAGTTGTCATACATAAAAAAAATGACATTTAATATTCGAATTTATCATAATTTCTATAGTTAATTCATCAGTGAATTAATATAATATAGTATTAATATAATAAATATAACTGAAAATATAGCTGCAGAAAATGTTAGCAGCGATAACGAAGAAACACAAACGCATATCCATGACAGCGTGTATGTGCATGAAATTGATTTCTCTTCTCTCCCTCGAGAAATACTTAATACAATTTACTTTCACAGACAAGTATAATAAACTTAAAAATTCCGGTAGATGTATCTAACTTAATTTTGAGATCAATTTCATAGAAAGTTAATCCGAAAAAAGAATCGATACTTTGTATTGAAGTTTCCAAATAGAAGATTTATGTTCACCAGAAAGATTTCACAAAAATAATGAGAAAAATGATTGCTTTGTTGTGCTGCGGAAAAAAAAAGTGTTTAATTTTGTTTTTTCCGATAAAATATCAAAACTCGTGAGATCAACGTTTAAATGCTGCGGGCACTTATCGTTTAATTTTTGTGTCTGCTGTATCATTTTGGATGGAAGAGAGGACGACATTGTTTTGCTGGATGTTTGGAAAATTTGTTACCAATATTTCTCGTCACCATTCTTCAGCTTGGAGCGAGAAAGTGACTCGATGGCTGAAAATGTATCAAGAAAGATGCAAGGAAAAGTGGAGAAAGTGTAATATGAGACAAAGAGATCTGATAAAAGACGAAATTTTTCAGTCAAAACCACTTTGTCCAAAAGGAAAAGCTTTCAAGAATCTCATTTTCGGTACTTTAGGCTATATTACTCCCAACGCGCATTGCTTCGAAATGTCTCGAATCTTCGGTCCTATTCTCTTAGCTCTGCAACGTCGCTTTCTTATCCCATTTCCTTTTTTTTTTTTTGCTTTAGGATAACCATCTTCTATCCTCATAACAAGACATTCCTTGAACGTTTCTCCCAGAACTCTCTCATTATTCTTCATGCACTAGCTTCCGGTCACGTTTATTTTTGTCAGAAATATTATACTTGAGAAATCAGATTTCTCAATAAAGTCATGAATGAATGCGTTAAGCATCATTTCGAAAAGCACATTTGGAAATAAATTGTTACATCTTCAACTTTTTCGCTGTAATTGCTTCGAACATTCACAGTGATGACGCGCATGAGGGAGGTCTTATAATCCATAGTGAAATAATAGTGCAACATCGTTGTCAATTACGTAAATTGTTATGGATGTTACCAAAATAATGTGTGAGTGGAAATGTAAAAATTTTTCTTACAGTGAACACATATTGGATAATGTATAATATTGGATCACATATTTTGAGGTGAGTCAACATTTACATACGAGCATGTACTCGTATGGAAATGTTGAAAAAATATACAGTATTTGCTCGAATATAGGATGATCTCGCATGTAAGACGAGGTATAATTGTAGAGAGCAAAATAAACTGGATTTATATTAATTCAGCTCCTTTTATTTTGTTTATTCACAGACAATAGCATACGGTTTTTAGGGTGAGACGACGCAAGTGTAGGGTGACGTAAGTCGGGTCAGTGTTATCCGTAAAATTAATTTTGAAGATTAATTACAGCTTAGCATCTCACAGTCCAACGTGGTTCGTCACATTAAGGACTCGACAAGAGCTATTACAGTTGATGTATGCTGTCATGCGCGGCAAAAATGCAAATCAACAGAAATTTCTCGGAATATACCTTTTTTTCCTTTCTTTCAAACTGAGCACATCTGCGGTCTATCGCTATGGGCAATTTATCAATCAGTTGTGCCTGAAGTGTGAGTGTGGTGTGTGTCTAACAATCTCAATGCGTATATAGTGCTGAGTCTGATTTTTCAGTGCCGCATTTATATTTCAGAAGTGAAGTGAGTTAGTAATGATTGAATATTTGTATCGTTGTAAGTCTGTTGCTCTCTGTGGTGAGACTTTTTAACGGGAAGAATGACTAGAAGTTGGAATCTGCATTTGCAGCTACTGTTGGGAACTACAGAAAACCAACTTCAGCCGACCACAACTGTCACGCCAGTAAGGTAGGAACCCGGGTTCTTGTGATGCGAGTCCGTCACTATGAATACTAAACCACCACACAATGGTGCTCGGAGGACCATGCAACTTGAGGGAATTGAACTGGTACAACATCTCACATACAGGCAGAACCTTGCCTTCTCGTAGAATTACTTGATCTGATCCTTGGCTCATTTCCTGCAATTACGACACTTCAACAACTAAGAAGACGTAGAAGTTGCAGTAAAAAAGTTGAAATACAAGAACTGGTATCAAAAATTCTTTCAAAAAGATTAGCTTTAAACAGTATAACACAGTGCCTTGGACTTAAGAACTTATACTAGCATAAAACAAAGCGACTAAAATATTGCAAAACTTTTAAATCACTTCGGTATCTTTGTGTGAATAACAATATCTCTTTCAAATCGCGCGTACGTAAAGTATATCGTTACTGATTTTTTGGCAGTCGGTTGCAGTTTTTACTTCTGCGTTACGATCTAACACACATCTTATCCTCGTGTCTCTTACACGTCTTGGATATGGAATTACTTTCTTCACCGCATCTGCCATTGTCAAGTGCACTCAAAGTTTTTCTTGAGGAAAAAATCGCTCATGACATTTTTGACTTCCCTAGTTGGAAAAATGGAGGCGGAGAATATATATATATATATCGGTAGGGGACCAGAGAGTCCAATAATTTTCAGCAAACTCAGCTTGCTCCGATTTATCGCCGATCTCAGCGGAAAATATTAGTCATTTACTGATGCGAGATGAATCCACGAGTCTTCTACCCTCTTCTCTCTCTCCCTCTCTCTCTCTCTCTCTCTGTCTCACTAACTCTCGTTTTTTCTTGCGAGATCTTACGTGAAAAAAAAATGCTCAAAGTAAAAATAAAATATCTTGGTATGGAGTTTACTTTTGTGAAACAATGATCCGAGAAATTCTTACCTGAACTTTTATTTCTCATAATAAAAGAAAAATTAGTAAATGCAGTCAAGCACATTGTTTTATTAAATATATTATGTTGCATGTTTGTTAGTTCATGTAAATGTTATTTCTTCTTAATTGAAAGCCCGTCATAGACTTGAGAAATCACATTATAACTCATTTTGGACCAAAGAAATATATTTTTCTAGATGCACAAAGATGTAAAATTCATGTTCTGCTAAGCATGTCTACATAACAGCCAGTTTTCTGTATACCTTTCAAAGCAATTGGCTGAAGGACATATGGTCCCACGTTGCGCATTACGCGTACGCTGTTATTTACAATTATTGATGACTGCTTGCGTTTGTAGTGGTTTACGACGAAACTGGGTCGTTACGAAATTCGACAGAGTTGCCTTCATAAGCGAATCCAGTTGAGTTCAACCACTGACGACCAAGTTTTTTCTAAACTACCAGTCAAAGCCTGCATTTTGTTTTTGAGTGACACACTCCGCCCACAGCCGATATGATGGTCTGGAGACCCATCGTGCATAACAGCCCCTTGAAATTTCCCAAGAGATAGTGACAGCGGAATGACATGCTTAAGACATTCTACAGTCCTACAACATAACATTTTATTTGCATATATGCCATTGACCCTTACAAAGACTGGCAACACCTCTCATCTCTCTAATCTAATCTCTCATCTCTCTCTCAACATACATCATATTTGTTTAACAAGAAACTGGAAAGAAAAATTAAACATTGATTTTTCGAAAAAAAAACATTCTTCAAAGAAATTGTGTGTGTCGAATGTAAAATTTCTATTGGGTGAATTAGTATTTAGTAATTGTATATCAGTCCATTTGCGGTAAAAACGATATATTCAGAGTGTGGTAAAATACTATATTTGTTACGGTAAACTCGGAAAAACAATATTACCATTGAGTCTAGAATTACAAACAGTACAGATCGCGGCAAAATTATAATAAAATATAAATTCACCATTTTCACTGAAAAATGATAAACTAGATCTTAGTCGGCAGAATGTGCGAACAACTTTAAATGGTAAATTAAAATAAAAATATGGCTCACTGAAAGAGAAAATTAAATGTTTATAGTGTGGGAAGTTTGTTGAATTTATTATACAAGTTATAATTTTTATGGTAATCGCACGTTACAATATGATATTAATAAAAAATTAGAAATTTCTCACTGAGTCGATTCTGACCAGAGAAGTCTCTGAGTTGATATTCGGTTTCTGTTACTATAAGTGCCATTAAAAATGTTGCTCGTTCTGTGGGTACGGTAAGAAAATATACTATCCGTAACTTTGAGCGACACGAACCATGGTTCAATTGTGGATGTAAAAAATCGTTGACATTACGTAAACGAGCCTTAAAAAATTTAGGTCTTCTCGTTCAGAAAATGATAGAGATCACAGTCCCGTATGTTGCCTCTCGTGGTAGGATCCCTGGAGGCATTTTTTTTTTCCAACGGGGATAATGCTCGGTCAAAAACAGCAAGGATGTTACATGCATGTCATGCAATTTAGAGCCCATTGGGCATGACTAAATATATCGCAGACGTAATTCGAACTAAAATTATTGAGTCAGATGTTGCTGTATCAAACACTCCACTCAGTATAGGAGTGATAGGTGTTTTCCCAAAAAAAGGAATTTAAATCTCAAACATTCATGATGGTGGAAAATGTTGTAATTTCCCTATAAATATTGATATTATTTGAATAAATATGCAATATATTTGCCCCGAGTCCTTTTGACGACGACTTTTCTTTTGTAAGAGTGTATGAAAGCATAGCGTATAAATAGAAAACCAAGCGTAAATGATCCGTACTTCGAAAATTGGTTCCGAAAAATCAATTCTTTTAAAAAGTAGAAATTTAATGCCATGAAATTCGATTTTTATTTTTGAGAAGAACGGCATCCATTTCCTGTCTGGGAAAAAAAAAAAAGAAACTAAAAATGTCATTTTGGGATATTCAGACCTCACTTCCTTCTCTCTTATCCCCAGCAACAGAAATTTCTGGAAAAGTTATTCGATTATGAAGTACTCTAGGATTAATGGTAGACTTCCTTATCGATATGTTCAGTGAGGAAATTCTGCTCTCGAGCTAGAACTTCGGAAAATTTTTGTTCAGTTAGGATCCTCATCCACTTCTCTGTGAATATATCTAGCACCCTCGAGCAAACTGATCGGCAAAAAAAAAAAAAAAATTGGAAAAGAGAACTTTTTTTCTCTCTCTCTTCAAAACTTGGTTTCCAATTTTCGTGTTTGAGAAATTTTTCAATCGGTAAAGCCCCTTAGGCTCCCAGCCTAAAGCCACCGTATCTGATGCGATGAGAAGAACCGGGGAGTCAACGTCAGGAGAATGCTTTAGATGTAAATCGAGGGCTTGTTGTAAAACTTCCCGAACAATGTTTCCAGACCTTTCGCATATAGATTTAGCATTAGGTTCTTCTCGTATTGAATTATGAGCTTTCAGCCAATACCTCTATTTACTAGCTTGAAATGCCGATATATTTATCATTCCTTATTATCATACGATTGAATTTTTCCAGAATTTTCTGTCGTCGAATATACTATCGAAACATGTATTGGATAAACTATTAAGCATTTTCCTTTTCGCTCTAGACCAGTGTTCCTCGACATTTTTTAGACCATGGCCCCCTTTGAACCAAACAATTTTTTTTCCTCGTAAAGCTCCCTGTCTTATCCAGGGCCTATTTATTGAATTCAATTTAGTGGAAACTAAATTTACAATGAACAAAAGTATTATAGGTTAGATTCACATTTCCGGAGAACTGGGCCAGACACGGATCCAGAAGAGGGGTCCCAAGAGCCGAATTACATAGGGAAATAATTCTGAGTACGATCCAAGGAACCTACACCATAAAATCCCTTCTTCCGACATATCTTCCTGGGTCCATACCTATCCTGGGCTAAAGTAGGTTTGGTGAGTTTCCTTTTTACAAAAGACATGCATTGCCGCCTCAACATCTCTGGTCCTCGAGCGAAGCCATGTTCTGGGGCCCCATACTCCGCTGGAAAAACAAAACAACTTCATATTTACGTACTTACACATCTCATCATGTTGGGCCCCTGAGGATATGAGGATCCGGGCCATACGCAAATGGGTCCTGTTCCTATTGACAGCGCTGGAGGCTTCTGAAATCGGGTTCTTTTCCTCACTATGTTTCACTTGTATAAATTTTATTTATATTTTAGTTTATTTTCCTCCGCAGCTTTCTGTGGCCCCTTGACCACTATTCATGGCTCCTCCTTTCATCTGTGGTTTTTTCACTCGTGGCTCCCTTAGAATACCGCAGGACCACAAGTAAGCCACAAATACCCGGCATGTCGCGGACGTCTGCAGCTGCGACGGAGATTCTTGTGACGAGGACTTTGAGCAGTTGTGAAACTTGGAATGTACACGTACTGTCCTCGTGTAAAGTATCTCTAAATAAAGAGTTCTTCCGCCCATTAGAGGCTTGTCATTTCTGCATCTTCGTTTATCCTCCAGCCGATCAGGTTCAGGTTTCCAGTAATACATTCCTGTGTGATTCTGTTTTGTTTTTGTGTTTCTGTTTTGTTTTTGTGTTTTCTAACTCTCCTAAAATATTGTACGTTGAGTTTTGAATCACCCTGTACATACTTTCTTATTTTTATTTATACAGGGTGATTCAGAGAAGATGGGAAAAACTTTAAGAGGTGATAATACACACCAATGCAAACAATTGTCATCAAAGAATGCATGGTCTAACATGAAGCGCAAAAGCGCTAACGCGTTTCGAAACGGCCTCTCCGCAAACGTTAAAACGACATTTCTGTTGAAATTTATCGGGATAAAAATAACACCATGCATGCAAATGTAAACTTGGGGAAGAAGAAGAAACCGTATGCAAATCTGCGTCATAGTGAATAAAAGACGCGGATGACAGCCCTGTGAAGTTACTCCACCGTGCAAAACTGTTCTAACAGTTGTAACGTACGGGATAATGCCGCACTCTGGTAATACTTAAAAGGCAGACATACCTTTCATTTACGGAGCCGCAAACGAAAGTACCACAGAGGAAACACGAATGTTCTGTGAAATCCAACATTACAAGACTGATAATGTTCTCATGAATGTGTTTTTATGTTCTTCACACTTATTTCCCTTCAATTTTTATTGCAAAATTTATATAGGTGTATATATGTGCAATGCACGTATCATGTACGGGTGCATGATGGTAATTAATTGGGTTAATGAAGAGAAGACAGGTATAAAATTGTCCATATTTATTAGGCTTTCCTACTTTATTTGGGAATTATGCATAATCGCCGGTAAAAGTGATAAATGTAGTGAAATTTAATCAAACTTTCTTTATCGAGACGATTGCTTGTTATGCATCATCACCGATGTATCACTTTTGCAGTAAACGCATTAAAACATTTTCACACTAAAATGTATAGCAACCGATTGCGACCGTTCAATCGTCATATATATGCGAAAGTCGTATAAACAAGGTTTCCCCCGTATATCGTACCTCTCCATTAGCGGACGAATATTTTTGGTGCCGTGGGTGTCCGTAATCGAGAGGATCTAGTGCATCTAGGTTGCTAGAATCCGCGCCTTATATCCTGAATTGTAATCGGTTTTTGGTTTAGATGTAGTCTAAGCACGTTAGTGATGTTCGTCGACCCCACATCGTCAACTAGAAGATAATGCCTTGGTTCGAAGTTTCTCGGTATTAAGTCTGTCGTGACGGGCGAAAACCTTTGAAGGAGATGAGGAAGGTCACCAATTAGCGACAGTATCGTTTTTGGAATCTCCTTCACTATTCATCACTCGAATAGATAACAACGCATCTTGGTTCATCTCTGTTGTGTAGATGGTTCCGATGCACTCATACCTGAGTCGATTTAATCCAGAAGTGCAATTCAACTTGCATCGAGATACTTATTCTCTAATTGGCCTGTGCTTATAAAACTGTTCTTTGAAGCACCCTCAACTGAAACCCTTGAAGTCATTTCATTAAATCTCTATATTTATTGCTGTCATCTATATTTGTTTCCAACAATAGTCAACTTTCAATTTTTGTTTTCATGTTAAAATACAAAGTGGTGAGGGAGAAAGCAGTACCGTAAGGTTTACGAAAAATTCACCAGCAACAATTCACCGCTAAGAAAACTCACCGACAACAGTCCGGACACGGGTCAGTGGGATAGTAAGTGAGCGAGTCTCCAGCATGACCCAACCCACACGGGTAAAGGGCTTACATCCCGGAAGGGACGGAGCCCGGGTCATGTCAAGTCTGACTGCAGGTGAGCGAGGAATGACCGATTGAGTGAATCGGTAAACGATATAGTAGTTAGTGAGTGAGTGACAGGGTTAGTGGTGGTTAGTGAGAAAACTAGTGAGTGTGCGATCTAGAGATAGAGTAAGTGACCTAGTGAGTGAGTGTCATGATGAGCGACCTAGTGGTAGATTGAGGAATCTAGTGATTGAGTGCATGACAGTGTGAGCGACCCAGTGGTAGACAGGGATTGAGTGATTGAGTGCGTGACAGTGTGAGCGACCCAGTGATAGACAGGGATTCAGTGATTGAGTGCGTGACAGAGTGAGCGATCTAGTCAGTAATTGAACGACCTAGTGATTGAGTGCATGTGACAGAGCGAGCGACCTAGGTGGTGTGCAAGTGAGTGACCTAGAGAGTAAGTGAACTACCCAGTGAGTGAGTGACCTAGAAAGTAAGTGAACTACCCAGTGAGTGAGTGACCTAGAAAGTAAGTGAACTACCCAGTGAGTGAGTGACCTAGAGAGTAAGTGAACTACCCAGTGAGTGAGTGACCTAGAAAGTAAGTGAACTACCCAGTGAGTGAGTGACCTAGAAAGTAAGTGAACTACCCAGTGAGTGAGTGACCTAGAAAGTAAGTGAACTACCCAGTGAGTGAGTGACCTAGAGAGTAAGTGAACTACCCAGTGAGTGAGTGACCTAGAGAGTAAGTGAACTACCCAGTGAGTGAGTGACCTAGAGAGTAAGTGAACTACCCAGTGTGTGAGTGATGGAATGAGCTAAATAGTGATTGACTGAGTGAGCTTGAGAGTGAGTGAGCGAGAGCGAGCTAGCTCTAGTGACAGGCCGGTTTCCCTCATTTTCATTCATTCACTCGTTCACTAATGTCGGTGAATATTCCCAGCGACGAATTGCATGGCAGTGAAATGTTGTCGGTGAATTTTCCGGTTATGGTACCGTAAACAGGAGCAACTTTATAACAACAATCGTTTTCATATTTGAAATTACGTGTCGGGCTGATTTTTCGTGCTATCGTCACGTTCTTAATCTAAAATTATTCACAACAATTAGTAGAATGCGCTGAGAAATATATGCTGCTTGATGCTTCTGATTGTTGGCGCCTTGTCTCTTCTACTTAGTAATTATCATAATCATAACTTCGTGAAACCTCTCAGAAAACAAAAAAGTAAGTAATTATTCAGTTTATAATTTTATAATATTATTTACTTACTGTTTGAACTATTTCTGTATGTCAATTATGTAATTTTCTAAGTAATAAAAAAAATGCAAATATATTGTATATTTGAAGGCAAAGCTGTCAAAGTTTTGATAATTTCAGAACAATTTCTTTTCGTTTGTGTGTGTGTATGGACCTTTGAATCCGAAGTAAATTGTATGCAGATGTCAGGAAAATATTGGAAGTGACCAAACAGATCGAAAAACTTTAGTAAACTTGATAAAATAAATTCCTATATTAGCGCAATTTTCACCTATTTTTTAGGTTCAATAAAACATTTTGAACAAGTGAAGAATTCTCAATAATTTCTAGTCCTTAATCTGTAAAAGAACAAAAAGAATTTTACTGGATGAAAAAAAAATTTACTAAAAAAATTGTTTTTAAAAAAAGAAACTAAAAAAATTTCCACTTTTTCATTTTAAAACTTCTCCTGTACAATTTCTACACGCTATTATTGGGGGGTAATAATCAGTCAAAAATACTAATATGGCATTTAGAGTAGGAAAAAAGGCTTGTCCCCTAAGTAACCCCGCATTTCGGGGTAACTTTGGGACATTAGAATTATGTCTTTCCCAATTTATTTTATAAATAATTGGGCATGGTAAGCAAGATGAGGGTTGTAGCTATATTTTCCCTCAGAAATCATGTTAAAAATCACAGTATGGATACCATATTTAAAATTGTGCAATTCTTGGTCTGAAGTTACTACAGTATTTTTCAGTAAATATGTCAATAAGACACTATTCTATCTAAGTTAAGAACAGATGCCCTTTAGTGTGTTGAAATATTGCTGTAGATTAATTAATTACATTTTGGTATATTTATTTACTAAAATTAGAGTAATTACTTCCCTTTAATATATTTCAGAATCATGGATGGAGTTTGCGACGTTAATTATTTAGCAGTTTCTTATTCAAATAGAGAGTTACATTAGTGTTACAGAAATGTTGTAGTTTTATCAATTATGAAAGTATTATATTGTGAACAGAACATTGAGGTTATTTTATTTGATTAATGAAATAAATCACAAGAAAGGAGCTCAAGCTTTTGAGATTCTGCTTCAATTAAGTCAGGTTGCTGAGACGATACAATTGATCAATTTTTATTAAATCTATCACATCAATTTCCAATTACAGTAAGACTTCTGTGTAACGTCGATCGCTTTTAACGTCGTTACGTCTACAATGCCAGTTTTAAATGTTTCTGCTGGCATAATTAGCAAGTTGCACTTACTCGTCATTATTCCGCTTATGAAGTCATTTTTGTTCAGTCCCAAGAGGTGACTTTACACCAAGGTCTGACTATACCAAGCTGTTCAAATATCAAACATCTATAGTTCTTTCCCCAGATATCAATGATATTCATAGTGATTTTTGTAGTCATCAGGTTTCGAAGCATCCATTCAAATACATTAACAGATAGCTGTAAGTGTTATATTTATGGACCAAACTCTCACACACAGTTATGGACTAAAAAGTCAGTCATCTTTTTACCAGAACAAACTATTGAAGGGTAACCTTTAAGCAATCGTGGTGCTGAAGGACAAGATCTTATCGTTTGGTGATATAAAACAACCGCCAAATTATGGGAGCTACACTGTGTCGCTTATCGCCGATTATTTTATACGCACATTTTTAAAATGAGCTAGTACTACGGCTTTCCTTATATGGGGTGATTCTAAATTTATGGGACAAAATTTAAGAGATGGTACATGACACCTAAACAAAAACATTTTTGATCATGGAATGTGCGGTCGAATGACAATAACAAAGGTGATAGAGGGTGTTTTTAGAGAGTGTTCAACACTTCACAACAATGCACTTCACCAAAAACAAATATATTTTTCCGACGAATTAGCTGTGATATGTGCTATCAACCATTCTTGATTGAATTGGAGTTTGTTTTTTATTGGTGCAAAGACCATCCAAGTTACGCTGCACCAAACAATAATCAAGCTGTAGAATCACTTGTGATAGAATTTGCGTTACCAGGGTTTGCACTATGAAAAGGCCTACCACATTACAATACCTTGCGACCCCCCCCCCCACCCCTGAAATGACTGATTACACTTATTGCAGCAAATCCTCCAGAAAAATAAGATATTTGCTTTTGGTGAAGTGTTGTTGTGCACTCTCTAAACACACCCTCACCCGCTTTTGCTATTGCGATTCAACAACACATTCTATGACCAAAAATACTTGTTTAAGAGTCATAAGGAGTCATATCATCTCATAAAGTTTGTCCCACGAATTTAGAATCATCCTCTATTTCTGTCACCTTGAGTTGGTGCTCTAACTGCTCAGCATGTGCAATTCCTGTAAATCCGTGATCTGCACGTTCGTCTGGAATTACGTACTGAGAAAATTAAATCATTTATTTCAAGTACATGGAACTGCGGAAAGAGGTATAGATAGATGTTCCTAAAACTCTACGGCGTACATCGCTTTTTTGAACACCTACCGAAAACGAATCGAACATTCAACTTTCGGAAAATAAACACGAACAACGAAAACATATGGAGAAATAAACCTGAATTTTCTTTTTTCATCCAGACATTGAAAAACTACTTTCTATTCCATGACATTTTAGGACATCGTAGTTTAGACAAATAAGTCAAAACGGAAAGGAAAAGACCGGGAAACAACAACAACAGAAAAAAGGAAATACTACCAAACAACATATACTTTTGTTTCAATAAAAAGGAATATTTCTCGAGCCAGGAAAAACAAAAAAACATAAAAAAAAAAAAATTACGTATTATTATTATTTTTTCCCCGTGTATAAATTTTTGAGAAGAGGTCCGCGAAGCTCCATTTTCTTTGACAAGCCGAAACGATGGCTACAAGAGAAATGGTGTGCGCCGCATATCTCCAGCCAATCCTCAATAATACATACTCGTTACGTTTGACAAATTCGATTTCCTTGCTCTTTTACTGGTGCATTTTTTTTCTTGTGTGTGTTTTTTTTTTCCTTGAATTTCTTTTCTGACTTTCCGATATATTAAGGCCATCTAACTGAAGATATTAGCTTTACCGATATTTGTTACACTTAATTAAATCCTTCTTTAGATATCCTTATTTCCCTCCAACGTACTCTTTTAGATATATCTTATCTATTTTTCTTATGGTTTTCTTCTTTTTTTACCATTTACTTTCGTGCTTTTATTTTTTGTTTCCCCCCTTATTTTTCTTGGCATTAAGAGCATCTACTTCCAATTTTGTGTCCTTTACCGATGGAAACCGGATTCCCTTTTACTGTATAAAGTAATTTTCGGAAAAAAAAAAAAGAGCAAAAAACAGCCGCGTTGTAAATGTTACTGTAAAGAATCGTACTTCTGTATTTACTCTATAACAAATTGCATATCACGGAGTGTCCGTTTACATCCTCCCGAATAATACTTGAAACGAAGGTTTTCTTGGCTATATACATGTCAGGTTAATTAATAGTGAAACGGAAATGTTCAATCCAAAGTATTGGCAACATCTCTCTTTTTTGGTTGACTAGTCTTAAAAATTGTCTCGAAAATACACAGTGGGGATAAATAATACAAATACAAATACAACGCCACAACAGGCAAATTGCCCAACGAGGTGGCTGACTTAAGAACATCATGGATCCCCGAGCCAATTTTTGGAGGCCCTACCTACTACTGCTACACACATGCACCCCCCCACACCCCCCCCCCTCGCGGAACCCCCAACGAATCGGTACATGCGGTAATGTGCGTGTATGTGTAGTGAAACCTGACGTGAAGTTTTTTTTTGTTTCTCTGTAATGCTTGTTATGTGTAGTGCTGCCATCTGCCACCAGTTTTTCTAACTATGAGTGAAGTGTTATGATTGAATGATTTATCGTTGTAGGACTGTTGCTCTCTGTGGCGAGACTTTTTAACGGGTAGATCGGCTCGCATTTGCGCCTTGAAGTTGGGAACCACAGAAAACTAACTTCAGCCGACCACAAATCCCCCATTAAGACATAGAGTTGATGTTAACAAAATTTGAAATCGTCCAAAATTTGTGCAAAGATGAAAAAGAATCGAGAAAATATGGAATCAATTTTTTCTTTTCCCGAGATGAGTAACTTTAGGGAACGTTTAAACTCAACATTCAATCGGCTTTGTTATTTGCTTTTGTTATTTCACAAAAGGAATAAAAATCCTGCGGTTGATTCTAAACTTGACAAAAACGATAAAAAGAAAAGATCAGCAAAAAGAGAAAAATTCAGCTATGACAGTGGTATCATGGCACTGGAATCTGATTTTTAAATTATGCTTAATTAAAATGATTTTTTATAATTTTTTGGTCATTAAAAAACAATATACATGAACAGCCGCTTAAAATATTATACAATAACAATTATTAAAACATGATACAATACGCCGCTTGATGCGATCAGATCGAGACTCGGGGTTTTTGATAACAATAACCAAATGATGACTATATATCTGGCAAAAGTCCCGTTCACAAGTACGGTGACCATAAATCCCGTTTTATTGAACAGGACGTATGGTAAACTGGTAAAGTAAGACAACTGTTCCTTTTTGCCACATGCCCGGTTGCAAAATGTTCAATCGCCATTTTTTTTCTAAACCGGGATATATATTATTATATATTATATATATTATATATTATATATATTTATTTTGCAATATCTCCGCTAAAGTTTCGACAGCTGGCTAACGTGAAGATAAATCCAAGAAAGAGAATATTCAACTCTCCTTGCGGGGAATCGAACCCACGTCCTCGCACTTGCTGGGTGAGCGCCCTACACCACTAGACTACAAAGGCAACGACTGCTCTTTTCTGAACAGGGGCAGCGTCAGCAATGTCAGATTTTGCCTGAGTTAGGTCTGCTTGTCCATGGACGACCCCGTTGAGCGCAAATGAGCTTTAAGGAAAGAGGATCCGTTTCCTTTGTAATCTAGTGATCTCACCTGACAAGTGAGAGGACGTGGGTTTGATTCCCCGCAAGGGGAAGTTGAATTTCCCTTCCTTGGATTTATTTCGCATCAGCCAGCTATGTCGAAACCTTCTTAATAAAGAACAGTCCGACTCACAATGATGATTCTCAGCGTTAGCGCAGGATTTTGGAATGTTAAGCTATTATGATGCCAACGATGCGATTTTTTTTTCATGTAGAGAGATGTATTGGATAATGTTCAATAGAGAGAGTTCCGAGGTTTATTTTGGTAGTTTAAACACGATTGGCATTTTTTTATGTCTAAATTTTCAACATATATATTGATCAAATTGATATATGACTAGCTCTAATACCCTAGTCATATATAAATTTTCTTCAATTACTGAGAGAATCGAAAAAGCGACAAACCATTACAAAGGCTTGAACTATCATGCATAATGCTGGCAGCATTGAAGAAGTGGCAAACCATTGTAAAGGCATGCACTTGCACATGTCTGATACGCATTGCTAGGGAACCACGGTAACCAAAGTAAACATTCTGAAAGTCATTGTTAAGGTCAAAAAGCCATTGTTGCCCGTCGGTTTTTCCCCCATTTCGGGCACTTATCCAGCTCTGGTGAAGTTTTAAAGTAGCCTGCGGTTCAATCATGGTCCTGTTTGGTATATATATGCAAACTTTTTCCACGATCGGTCTAAAATTGTAGATTTGTATAAAGAACAAACATATACATACAGACACACACTACATACTTTCAAATTTATATATAAGATTACTGGTTACTGAAAAATCAACAATACATGCTTTATCCTCTTGATGTTTTCATCATCTCCGCACATATTCTGCCAGAAGAGTATACAGTAGGGCAGGTCTGGACAAATCCCAGGTGCCAGGTCACCATGGCGACTTAAAAAGTGGTATTGGCGACTAAAATTATTTGTGTAGTTACCGAATTGCAAGCTGAGAACAGCGCAAAATATTTGGAATTTATAGCAGAATATCTGCCAACATGAAAGAGGGTCAATATACCCTGAAAAAGTCAAAAGCAGCATTATACGGGGTGATTATAAAAAAACTATCCCGACATATGGGCCCCTAACTATCATACCATTCACAGAAACTGAATGAAATTTTGGCATAAGGTATTTTGAGGTATGCGCTCAAGAATGATATGGAAAACAACAGTGTCACTCAAACAGTTACGGTTACAGTGAGAAAATTTCGAAAATATCAAATAGCAACACCAAGTTTTTTGTATTGGAATGTGATCTCCATACTGAAAAACACTAAATAGCGTTGGAATGGCACCTGTAGCACGAAAATCCCCGGAGCTAGGCAAGGAAAAAGTAAAAAGGACTTTGCCGTGCACCAGAGCATTAATGTTCGTTTCATTCGTCACACCGTTTCTTCGGCCGAGATCCCAACCTGATTAGTCCTCCACAAGGTCATGTGGAAAATTTGTGAAACACAATAAAATGCTTTATTTTATGCTGATTATCTGTCCTTATTGGTTGTCCTCACTTTTAGCCTATCTACCGCCGGTGATTTTCATGCTACAGTTGCCGTTCGAACGCTATTTAGGGTTTTTCACAATGGAGATCACATTCCAATACAAAAAACTTGGTGTTGCCATTTGATATTTTCGAAATTTTCTCACTGTAACCGTAACTGTTTGAGTGACACTGTTGTTTTCCATATCATTCTTGAGCGCATACATCAAAATACCTTACGCCAAAATTTCATTCAGTTTCTGTGAATGGTATGATAGTTAGGGGCCCATATGTCGGGATAGTTTTTTTATAATCACCCTGTATTTTGGACATTTTTCTCCTTGTAAAAAGTCTTTGGAGCTCAAAAAATTGTTTTGGCTCCTAGATTTCTCTGCGATTTGTACAGCCCAGAAATAAGTGTATGTTTGAAATAGTAAAAGCACTATCTAGAACTTGGTGAATTCCTGTTTCTATAATAGCTTCAATGAAATTTTCACAAAGCATTCAAAATCAACCAAATCGTGTGTATGTATTGAAATTTTCTGGTAATTTGATGCTCTATAAAGCTGTAGAAACACTTACCTACAACGTAAAATTATCCAATCACTTTACTAATAACTGCTACTTACCTGTAAATAAAAATGTCCAAATTAGTTGAAAAACATAAAAACAATTTTCAATATAAAAATAATTATCAGCAAAAAATATTCATTTCAATAAAAATTCCACAACAATTTATGAAATTTAAAGATTTCTATTTTAGTTGAAACACAATTTTTTAGGTTTTTGTGGCCACCGATAATCGGCCAGTTGTAAGAAATACGTAGCCTAAATGAAATTTCAGGCCTCAGAGACTTTTGGTTCCGGTTCCCCCGAATTCATTACGACGGCCTTTTTAATGTATCTAATGCACAGAATTACTATCGAATCTGGAAAGTATCTCGCAGTTTTATATAATGCAGTATGGATTTGAATGATCAGCACTCTTTGATGAATTTTTTTTTTTTGTAATTTAATCGTCGTTAATGATTTTTCTAAATCAAAAAATTTAGAAAAGATGGGAAAGGACAACATAAATAAGGAGAGAAGAGCATTGTCCGTTAGTTTTTTCTGTTCTATCATAACTTTTCCTTTAATTTTTGAATTCAAATATCTTAACGAATATTGGACTTGGAAAGATGGAATTTTTTTGTGTTGGCCTCAAGAGATACAGGGCAACAACTTCCTTATCGGAAGTTAGAGGACAGAGGGACCGTATAAAAAAATTAGACTTCTTATTATGTGAAACACTGTAGTTTCACTCTCAAAACTGGTACAGGGACTGCACTTCGAATGTCTTTTGAGTATTTTATAAATTGGAATCATACCTCTAC
Organism: Pholcus phalangioides; assembly: GCF_987345545.1. NCBI lineage: Eukaryota > Metazoa > Arthropoda > Arachnida > Araneae > Pholcidae > Pholcus > Pholcus phalangioides. Next base: position 34,879,741 of record NW_028301610.1, on the reverse strand, counting down.
AACGGACGATTTATGAGATAAAGGTCGCATTAGCACTTACAGGACGCCCTGTATATAATCATTTTATTATATTAAACATGCAAGACGTCAGTTAATGCAACAATGTGAGACACAATATAATAGACGTCATATTTCATTAATCACAAAAAAGTTGGAACGAGGAAGCCCTTGACAAAATTATCTTCTAAAGTACCAAAAGGCGTGATTCAACCAGCACAGATTTTATCAGAATTTTTCACAAAAGACCACCTCCATCTCTGAAAGACGAGCGACGGACGTCGAGACGGCCGCATAGTGTATGGTATAGCCCTATTCCAGTCACCTCACTGCATGGCTACCACAAAAGAAAATCGCTCGCACTGTTAGCGCACCAACTTCCACATTCCCAATCTAATTAGTGCACACGTGCGTGGAATGACCGTATCACGACAAAAATTAATCAACAACAACAGGAAAAGAATAAATATAATACATTTACTGTCGATTTGTTTCCTTCCCAGCGACACTAGATTGATCCATGCATTTTTATTCCTCAATAATATCACGCAAAGTTATTGTAGGCAGCGAGTGAGTGCTAATGCCCGAATATGCAATACACGTCAAGGGTCTGTAGAGAGATGGATGGAAAAAAAACCCCATTTCAAGTCGAATATACTCGTCACAAAATTGAATTCGTATCCGAAATTTATTCAATAACTGGAGAAGGAACACGACTGAATGGAAATTCGATGACTTATGTCAGATACGGATTTATATGAGATTTTGTTTTATATGTATATACCTAAGGATTCCATATAGCGTGATCAAGACAGTTATTCTAAATCGATGATCTCATACATAGTGAAACACCACATCAATCTGAAATAGAATGAACGTTGGTAGCGTTTAATCTGTTGTCGAACAACTATTTCCTTTTATTTTATTTTATATTCGTCATTTCTAAATATTTAATGTATCTTTCTGGACTGGATTAACTATGTATTTCGTAATTTAAGCCAAGAATGTTTTTGTGTTTTTTCACCCCATGAATGTTTGATACTTATTATGAATTAAAGGAAATCCCTCGAACATGTTCGTTGTTGTTAGAAACGACCATTATGTATTTGCATGCGTAGATATTTTTTTTCTGTTACGTTCCATACGAAATTGTATCTCTTTGATCGATATTTGCGTCTAGTCTAATGTTCTATTAATCAGATGCTTTTCGTAACAAGTTTTAAAATAACCGAAATAAATTAGAATTTCTACAATTTTTTTAAACTGGATTCTAGTGTCTTAAATCAAATTTATTCCAAGCATTCATTGTTTCTTCGGCCATATACAGACAATAAAACCTCTATGGATTTGCGGTTATTTTTTCACTATTATTACCACTATTTTTTATACACTTTTTTACATTTTTTTTACACTATTTCATATGTAGCAGTAAGCTCAATCGTTAAAGGTGCAATCTTTTTTAGACATTTCAATTGCATTATCATTTTCTAACAAATACATTTTTTAAGGAATGGGGTGAGGGTGTGTCACAAGATTAAACGAATGAGTTTATTCGTTATACTGTAATAAGACCCGCTTGGACTAGTAAAATGAAGATGCATTTTTTTAACATCAATAGGGCAGGGGTTTCCAACTCAAAACTTCTTGCGGAACACCATTCGTGTGGATAGTTATAATACCGTTTCAAGGAATTCTTGAAGAAAACGAGGCTGTTCGACGGAACTCAAGCCAATTTTGAACATTTATCAAAAAAGGTGTGCCACTACTGCCGTCTCAACAGCATCATGACCCACGCTGTAAAGTGAAGAAAAGCTTAGGCACCACCTCTCAATATAAATATTCATTGTCATCAATCATTGTGCAAATGTGGTCCGAGTGCCGTGTCCGGGTTGGATTCGTGTTCCATGGGTGTCCCATAAAAATTGCATGTAAATTATGCAATTCAAGAATTCTCACTTCTAGTGAATAAAAAAATTTGCAAAAAAAACCATTTTTTTTACAACTGATAATTTCATGATGAAACGGTAAATCACATTCATCAACTTCTGGTGCTCCTAGTTGTAAAATGAAGAAAAGCGAGTTCGAAAGCCCTAGTTCAAAGATTTGATGCGAACAAATTTAGTATTACTCCAAGTTTCTCCAAGTTGTTTAATGGTCCAAGTGGTCTGATTTTTTTTCACAAACGACACACACACACATTATATCGTTAAAATTCAAAACAAAGGACAGCTTTGTAAGTATCACAATAACAAGAGAGTTTTCTTCTTGGAAAGCACTTCGGGTTCCGAGAATGTTTAAGGGTTCCGTGGCGTTTGATCATGCGGAACCCAAATAAAGCTGTCATGAACCCCGGGTTCCGCAGGAAACCAGTTGGAAACAAATGCAACAGGGTATTAGTATATTTTTGTGAATCAGATCTAGCTGTTCTTACCACTAGGCTTCCATGTGAATCGAATCTATTAATTCCTGGATAAAGCGTAAAACGATTTCGTTGTGGAAAATCTGGTACCCGATCCAGAAGATATTCAACAATAGCTTGATATTCTTGTATTTGTCTAAATGAGATATATCAGTAGACTCCAGTTTTTTACGTGCGTCGTAAACTTTTGAGATATCAACGTTTAAAGTATTTTCGTTCGGACAACTTTTCGGAAATGCAGCTGGTTTGGTCAGAGCAACTTTTCATGGAATGTAAGGGACGTCTGAAGATGTCAGAACATGTGACGTCAGAAGCATCTTACCTATTCAGCTGCTATGGGAATATGGTATCAACGCATCACGTTTAACCAATTAACCATTCATTGATTGTTTTTTCGTCACACGTTTCGTATTAACTTCTTTGACTGATCGATTTTTAGCCACAAATTTGAATGATGTACAGTTTACGCGCTATAGAATCTTTGATTACTCCCAAGAAAGAGGGAAAATATTTTAGGGTGGATTTTATTGTTTTCTCTCTTACCACCCGAAAACCATTCTTCAAGTATCCACTACTCTTTTTATTTTCTGTGTTGTGAACTCATCAAAACTTTATCGCTCTTATTTTTGACAATTGGAATGAAAGTAAAAACGATCACTATAGAAGGGCATAAAAAAATCTTTCTTCCCAATATCACTCAACAGAAGTTTATAGGATATCCTTCATCTGCGATAAACTTGGACGAGTTAACTCGTACTTGTCAGGAAGGCAGTCAATACAATTTTTTGGTAATTTTTTGATAATTTTTTTTCAAGTTAATGACGTATAAAAAGCCTGAAAAATCATTTAAAAAATTTATCGTGAATTGTACTGCTTATACAGGTTCTAAAAGACGCCGTGTAGAGCTCGAAAAATCACCCATAAAATAGGATGAAAATAGGAAAAGGATCTCAGCTTATATCTGCAAAGTCGATTATGAATTATCTTCAAACTGGTTGGAGTAATCAATGTCTAAAGAATTGTTTCTCAACCTGTGGGCATATGGCTTCCTTGCGGCATTGAGATATTATTCTAAGGGGGCCACGTGTGAAAATCAGATGGAACTGGAACTAAGACAAATATTGAAGGGGGCCCCCAGAGAGCTTTGAAGAAATGAAGCTTTCAAGTGAAATATGGTGGAAAAAATGTGACTTGTCAGAATCCAGCAGAGCTATGCATAAAACCACGGCCATCTTAATGCGTAGGTACATTTGGACTTGGCCCGGGACTTCATATCCATAGGGGCCTGCATGATCAGATTTGGTATAGATTTTCGAATGTCGGTATGTAAGCTGTTACTTCCAGCTAAGTATGGGTTCTCAGAACATCACTTTGCCCGAGTACCCATGACGTTGAGAGGGCCATGCACAAAACCCCTACAATACAAGAAGGAAAAGCTCACTGAACTCTAGTCCAATGTAAGCGTGGACCCAGGATGATGCGTCAGGAGAGGTGATTCCTTGTGTTTGTTCGTTGTATTTTCTCGTATTTTACACAGACCCGTTTTTCTCATATAATTCGGCTTTTGGGATGGATGATCCCCCCACCTTCTGGATCTATGCCTGGCCCAGGTTTACAAAGATCGATCGCATTTATAAACTTTTTGTTCGTTATAAATTTAGGTTTGACCAAATTGAATTAAATAAGTGGAAAAAGTTTCGAACCTGAATGAGGGTGGGGGCTACAAGAAGAAAATATGTTTCAAAGAATGTCTTGGGCTGAAAATATTTGAGAAACATTGATCTAAAGGACTCTTCGCATGTATGGAAAACTACGCATTTAAGGGTTGCATAGTGAAACTGATTTCTGTTCAACATATGACAACTTATCCATTCTGCGTATGAAATGTCAAATGCGGATAGCTAAGCCATCGAAATCTACGAGTATATTAATACCGAATTTTCACTATTCCTTAAAGAGACGGGAACATTCAGACTGGAATAAAAGTTGAGAAGTTCCAACGAACTAAGAGGATAAAGGCTTAAAACTGACAGCGGGTGTTCACTTTGAGAAAGCGTATCGACGGAACTTTTTAAAAGTGAATTACATAGACACACACACATAGAAAGCTCACTACTATTTCAGATGCAATTCACTTTCGGAATTTTTATGTGCTGGAAATTTGATTCCCTTGACTTCCCTTGCCAAACTTCTCTCTTGCTCCCTCTCTCGTTGCAGTCGCATCGTTCAGTAGACGCTAATACAAAATTAAATAGTCCGAGTTGGTCTGAACATACCATGTGTCAAGGAAAATGCAATAGCTCGAAATGCAATTTCGCGGCTGAGTCTCTTCTTCTTCTTTCTTGCAGCCTTATTTCCTTTTCATCTATTCCCCCTTTTCCTCCTGCTACCAAAAGCCGACTTCGATTTTTGAAAGTCAGTTCTGGCAGCAACCCAGGAAAAAGGCTTGCCCTGTCTGCTTGCTAGAACTTTTAGTTCCTATACTTCTCTCTTCTCACTCCTCTTTTTCCCCTCATGATGAACATGGCGCTTTCTGGAGATTAATTCGAGATTTTATCGCGTACTGTATCTTCATGCATTTCACCGAAATCTCCATCCATTTCCCAGCAGCAAATAAAGCAAAAAAAAAAAAAAGTAAAAGAGAGCGAAAAGATCAGTCAAAACTCTTGCAGTGTTAAGCGAACCTAGCGTCACAACTATTATTTCGTATATATATGCTCGATTCTAGAGAAAGACTACTCTAGAAAAATAAATGATATTACATATACTGCTTCACTGAATCTACATCTATCTATCAGAACTCGGTCCGTATAGGATGATCTAAAAAAATTTGCCAAAAGTCCAATAAAAGACTGTTTAATCTAATCAAAAAGAGATAACGCTACGTAACGTGTCTAGCCAAATGTGAACAATTTATCTTTTCCAGTGGGGATCACGTTTGTGTGACTAATATATTAATTAAAATTGTTGAAAATCATTATAGATCCATGAAAATGTTAAATTGCAGTGAACATGTGGCTGAGACGTAAGACAAAATTATCACATTTGAAGAGAGTTAATTATGGGTTATCTAATTATTTACTCATCATGATGATTTTATACATTTAGTTGGGCTAATTCGATCTGTAAAAACAGATACGTCCATGCCCCAACCGGTTTTTGAATACAGACCTGTTGAATCACAGAAAATCACATGTTGAACACGGAAGTAAGATACAAGATAGCCTTCTGACATGCTACAGAACCAATAAATCATTGCTTTTCGAGTTAATTGGTTGAGTGAGCTTTTTCAGAAATGTACTTTGCCCTTAAAATCACTAACCATGCATATTCGGGATGTTTGGAATAACGTTTCTCATCCAATCATCGGCCAGTATACCCTTTCAGCGAATCACAAAACCAGTTCACATTCTCACCCAATCAAGCTTAGCATGCACATTTGATCAACATCTCTCCATCAACATCTGATCCATTCTCTCAACTGACGAATATCTACTATACGCTATTATATGATCATAATCCAGTATATACCCTTATCCAATTATAAACAGTATACATTCTCATACGATCACAAATCGATATACATTCTTATCCGATCACTCTCACTCAATCACAAATATTCGAGATTTACTTCGACGAGAATTCACCAACGCTTCACCATCACACAGCAGCGTGTGGCATGCCACCTGTGAGAATTTTTTTGCTATGGCAGAATTAAAAACAATAAACGGGGTCCATACGGACCACACTGACCAAACAAAACTTGTTTGAAGGAGTGACTCAGCACACCACGGGTGATTTAGACAGCAAATTGCGCAATATTGTGTAAGTTACCGTGTACACATGAACACGAACACGATTCCATTGGGTATCGGCACATCATCGAAATTGGTTCGTTTTGTAAGCGTTGTGCTGAGTCACTCCTGCAAACAGTTCTTTGTTACGTTTGACATGAATTGGCGTGGTCGGTGCGAACCCAAATTGAAGTAGTCGGAAACACCTAAAAAGATGGGACTAACGCAAACCGACCGTGAATGCCAGGCCAAAGCATTTAAGATATTTTAATTGACCTAAGTTGGATTCAAACCTTTCCACGCCAAAATCACTAAACCTCTTGTAAATAAAGTACCCCATATTTTTTTTTTTTAATTAAGTAGGTTCCTCCGATTTCAAGCAGGTGCAAATTAAGGGGTATAAGAAAAAGTGCTCCATTGAGAAATCAACTTTACAAAATATCTGGGCTTGTCAGTGCTAAAAGAAAAGTATAAGAGGCGAGATATCTCGTCAATGCCACTGAGAGAGCTAATTATCTCTTAATTAATTTCATGCATTAATTTCATTTCTTGTCTGTGCAGTAATGCCCCCAAAATGAAATCTCATTTAAAATTCCCAGTTCCATCTAATTCCCCAGCATGGTCCAACCCACCAGGGTAAAGGGCTCATACCTCTAAATGAGCAGAGCCTGGGCCTAGTCGACAGGCCTCGGGCACTGTGACCAAGTCAGGCAAGGTTCCCAAGTCATTGAAGATACGTATATGTTACGGTAACTGTGATAAATACTGTTCTTATACATGATCACCGCTTATTATGCATAATTGCCGAGTATCTTGGAAAGCTTGATAATTTTCCCTAAATTTATCACTTTCAGCGGCGATTATGCATAATACCAAAGCGTCGCATCATTGGTGAACATGGAAAATCGTACTATATGATAGATACATAATAATTAATGTATTGCATCATTACACCGGGGTACGATCGTAAAATGTGTTATCATTATATCGGGATCCGTCTATATGCATCATACGTAATAGAGTCATTTTTAATTTTTTGTTTTTCATATTCACCAATTACACCAAGATATTATGTATAATCACAGATAAAGGCGGTAAGTACTTATTAAATTTACCAACGACGCTTCTGTGTGGGTATCATGTATATTCACCGGTAAAAGTGATAAATTTATCAAACTTACCGAGACGATTGGTAAGTATGCGTAATAACTGATTTATCACACATTTACCGTAACATATACTTTCCTCATTTTTTAATGTGTGTGTGTGTTCTTCATTTTTTACTTCAATATTCTAATTTATTTTCTTATTTTAATTTTGATTCAAAAATTTACCTCTATAAGGCCGTGATTACAGTATAAAAGTTGGATAAAAGTAGTTTTATAAAACTTGGAAAATGCCACCAATAAGATTATTGGTTACATTTTAGAAAATGCAACCGATGATCTTATTCGTAGCATTTTTCAAGTTTTATAGGACTGTTATCAAACTTTTATATTGTAATTCCGGCCTAAGACCAGTATTACACTATAAAAGTTTCCTAACAATTATTTTATACAACTTGAAAAATGCAACCGATATAAGTGTATCGGAGGGGGGGGGGGGCATGAGAATTTTCCAAAAAAACGTATTTTTGAATTTTTCAATTCTAAAATACTATGAAATTTTCTGCGTCTAACTGTGTTCAAGTTTTTATTTTAATCCTGTACTAGAAATATTTTTCCAATATTTTAATATAGACTGCTGGCAGTTATTATTTTATGCTAATGTTTCCCACTAAAATGCTATTTTCTGAAAACTAATTTTTAGTGTTACTCAACACTATGGTGTTACTTATACGAAGATTTTTTATTGAAATTATTTCAAAAAATTTTATGGCGCAAAATATGGGTAAATGTTGATTTTTGAAAAAGTTGCATGCTGTTGAAGTTAAAATTCGAGAAAAAATATAATCAACAATTAAGATCCTAAATGTTGGTGTTAAATTGCATAAAAATATTCATAGTATTTGAGGAAAAAATTGAGTGCATAAATTGAATGGAAAATTTGTGAATTTTCCTTAAAGGAAGGATATTTTTCCATAGAAAATCACGGGAAGAGCCAAGATCGTGCATCAACTCCCTTAAAATACTTTATAGAAGTTGAAAAGAGCTCACGAATTCTTGAAGACGACCATAGTCTGACCATTACAGTCCTTATACGCACAAAATGTATTATGAACTAGACTACTTCTTACTGGAGAAGAATTCCAAATATTTCATATCAGAAAGCAGAAAAGGAGCTAGTTACAACCTTAATCAGACATCAAGATGATTTACAGTAACTGGAGTAGAGGGACGTTACAGTTCTTTGAACTCGGACTAATATAGAAGTCTTCAAGGATCATAAACTTTTCGAACCATCATCACAGATGAACGAATTAGACCGTCTGGAATTGAATCGTACAACCGGCTGGTGTCTGCGTAATGCGTGTGGCTGTAGAACGGGCGGCTTCACACAAAGACGGGAACCGTAATGACGTACGGGCAGACGGGAATCAGTACACACAACGTTTTACGCGTATGGAAAGACAGTTATCGCAACCACGGCCCCTACCGAAAAATATAACTGCAACATAAAAGCGTCAGACAGATGGAGAAAGCAAAATGGGGTTTCATTTTTTACTCTTTATTTTCGTTCAAAACTTTTGTTAGACGAAGTCGATCCTAAATTTCCAACCGATATCGACGAGGGGGGAGAGAAAAAAAATCAGGAAACGTAGATTTTTTAATGAGCGTTTTCTACGTAGTTTGAGGTTCTATTGAGGACAAACTATCAAAGATGAGGATGGAGGTATAAAAGAGGGAAACAGCATTCGTGATTAGAATGTTTGCGGAGTTGAAAATAACAATAAAAAGAGTTCCGAGAGAAAAGGTTCATGATCACTTAGTGGGTCAACGCGTCTAGACAGTTTTTATTATTATTTTTTCTTATACTTGTCTGGTTTGCATTTGAGAAAACGATGATTCGGATGTAAGAGTGAGAGACAAAAACATTACAAGGTACACACATACAAGTTGCACAAAGTTTTTTATAAGCCACATAATACGGCAAAAGAAAAAGCTGTACCGTAACAGGTTTGTATCTCTCCTGGTCTGGTAATGTTTGGTGCTATCAAAGAGAAAAATACTAAAAAAAATAACAGAGAGAAAGATCGATGTACGAGCAGTTAATGGAATATCCGATTTTATGACGTCACGTGCCACGGGAAAAGCTCCGGTTTTTTTTTTCCTTTATATCCTTTTTTTTTTCAAGGCCACGTGGTTGTTGCTTCTGACTGAGCAATTTCGTTTCCGGTTGTAGAATTTACGATCTAGTGATTTTATTACTTTCACAAGTCGCTGGCCCCCCTACTTTTTATTTTACTTTATTATTATTTTTACCTCACCACGCCCACCAGGTTGTTAACAGAAGTATCTGCCGGCCATAAGCGATGCTATACTTATAACCGCAGACAACTGTTTTTGCACTGAAATCCACCAACTGCTAGTGAGAGCGAGTACGAAACAATCCTCACTGCACGCATAGCTAATTAAACTACATTGGGGTTTTTTTTTTTTTTTTTTTTTTTTGTTTCTTTTCGGAGAAACGGGGGAGAATTCGTTTTAGTATGCAAGCTCTACCTGCCCACGACTGACGAATGTATCGATTACTACTAGCTAAGTTTCATTAATATACATTCGTGATGGTTACCTGATGAGTTCCAGCAAGAAAATGACAACCATTTGTATTATTCTGTTCCCGAACGTAACCAAGTGGGAATGGGCTAACTATCACTTTTACGCCGCGAAGGTAATGTTTTATCACAATAAAAGGCTTCCGTAACTGCAGCATGCAATTAGTTTTAATTAGTTTTCGGCAGTTATGACAGTCTCAGTTCAGATCTATATTCCAGCCAAATTGTCTATCTTACTGGGAGTATTCATTCGGTAATGTTCCATATCATCAATGTCTGTGGTTAACTATGAAAGACCATTGAAACACTTTCTATTCACGAAAATTTAGCTGATTATCAAAGGATGTAGTGTAATGAGAATACGCTCTCTAGATCCTCATAGTTACAGGGTGTCCTGAAATAAACTGACGGTTTTTATAAAGCGATATCTTTCGTGTTAAAAGAATAATTCTGGCAGTAGATTTTGGGACAGACCACAACATTTATTTACACATCTGTCCCATTGTGAGAAATGTTACCGACAGATGGCGTTGTGAAACCAGCAGCTGTCGATGAACGAAAAATCAAAATCATATCAAGGCGCGTATACACTAGCACGCAGATCATGCAATGAAAGCATTCGCCATTGGTTGTTCAATAATTTGTACGGTGTTGCGAACGATTCTTCAGCTATTTTCCCTGGACCCACCTGGAATCGGTTTTTCAACGAACACAAAGGAACATAAAGCAAGTTTGTGTACCCACGAGAGGATTAGAACCACTGCAGGAGGTCGTGCGTTACAAGATCGGCGCGCTAGTGTATACGCTCCTTAAGATTACTCTCGAAAGGTCCACTATTAGATAGATACATGTCAAACCGTAGAATTAAGTTTGCCGACATGTTCTGTTCAGTAACTACCGGAATCGTTATATGTTGCAAGTTCTTCAACGCTTTTGGGATTTTTCTAGTTTTATTATCCATAAAATGACCCCAATGAGACAAGTCTTATAAATTAGAATATGCTATGCCCATTTCATACTCTTCCAGTTAAGTTTACAGCAATGACGTGATTATCGAAATGTTCTTCCAGGCAATCAAAAACATTAACTGTCTGATAGGCGTTGAACATTGCATGAACTAGGGCAACACCATCTGTAGCAGAAGGTCTCCGCGCGAAGCTCGTGACGTCACTGAAGAAGGTAATCTCACCTGTAGCCATTGAATACAGCAGGCCGACACATGAGCCATCTTTACCCTTTTTTGTAGCATAGCTAATGGCTATATGTGAGGTGACCTTCAGAGACGTCACGAGCTTCGCGAGGAGGCCTTCGGCTATATATGGTGTGGACTAGGGTGTCTCGAGGGATTCGTCAGAGGCATTACCAATGACCGTCAGTCAACAGCGCCATCTGTCGGAAAGACTCCATACTTACGATATGAGAGATTCCGAAACAAATTTTTGGGCCTGTCACCCAAATGTGTTTCCAGAATGACTTATTCAGCACTAATCATTTCGCCAACATTAATTTTTGAGAAAAAAAAATCAGTCTATTTCAGAAAACCCTTTACTTCTTATTTTTTCTTGCTTTTTTATTGGCAGAAAATCTTAGATCTGATTGTCTAACGTACCGGAATCAATACTTCAATTGAATGTTACACGAAATAACGACATTTTAGAATAAGAGATAACATTTTTGTCATGGATAACACAGGGTCGTAATCTAATCGCATTATTACAGTAAAATACGCAGGTGAGTAGTTCAACTGTCGGTGTATTGGACGTAGTGGATCATCCGCTTACCTGCAGGCTCTCTGGACCGAAATCCAACAGTCTTACTCTAAGGTCACCTCAAAACATTCGTATACAGCATAATCTATGAGAGTGTGCGACAATTCTTCATTTGCTGGTGTCAGCTGTGCACAAACGTCCTCATACGCCACTTTAAGCAGCTGATTCGACTCCTGGGAATGACTAATGAAGTAAGTTTGTTTCGTTTGCTGTTTTAAACCATCTAATTATGTTATGCTACCATTTTTCAGACTGAATAAGCGGATTATGACCGTGGAATTCACGACAAAAATTGCTCGTTTTGACGTTTACCCATCTAAAGGAAATTCAGTTGTGCTAGTTTCATTCCCGTGAAACAATAATTGGTGGAATTTCGAAACAAATTTTTGCACTACCAACCAAACAAAAAATTGTCAATTCGTAAAATTTTCAAAGTTCTTTATTTGTACTAAACCAAATTTTCCCTATTACACTTTAGTATAAGTTTATCAAGATATCGGTAGTTGAAATTCTGGATTTCGTCCACTTCGTTCACGCTTAAGTCTTATAAGGAGTACGAAGTAAAATAAGCAGAGAAAATCAAGAAATCTCAACGATTTTTCATGCAAGTTTTACGGGGTAAATTTCTTTCAGTATACGCAAATTTTGCTAATTTAGTACTTTTTCGACTGGGACCCATATAAAAATTTAAATTTTCCCTATCCCCCTCAATTATCATTTTATGAGACTGAAACTATCACCAACCAATTTCAGTCTTATTGCTGGTGCTTTAGAACCAACCGTAGATTTTTTATTCCTTTCGGCCACTGTTCGTGAAACACCCCATATTAATTCATAAATGTTATTTCAACATAAATATCATGACCCAAGAAATCTATCGATCACAAGAAAATAGAAAAAAAAAATAGTTTCCTATAACACACACATCTAAAAAATTGTTGATATCGGAGAAAACGTTCTAATCTCTCCACCATAAATCCCAATTCTTTTACTTTAACGCTGACCACGTAGAAAATTCTAGAAAAAAGTTATATATCTATATACCGTGTATATGTGTGTGTGGGTGTATGTTTTTTTCCTTTCATCTCCTATTTGTTCGTAGTTTGTACAACTCTATCCTCGTGCAATTGAGCTTAGTTGCTGACTACAGGTTTGGAAACACGAAACCTGCTCTATTGGAAGCTACAAAATGATTAGGAGCTTGAAAATGAGCCTCGAACATCAGATACGTACAAGGAGATGGAGAATCAGCAAGAACATAAAGAAATAAATCGAAAAATAGAAGAAACATAAAAGAAAAATATCGAAGAAGTAAAGACACGATGAAAAACTTCAAAGGAAGTGAAGTAGAAGGAAACGCCACTTGGCGATTAGCTTTCAAAGGAATAGGAAAAGAAAAACCAAGACATCTCTCGAAATATTTTTACCTCCTTTTCTAGTTCTAGGTAAGAAAAATATCTTATAGTTTGTATTAGGAAAAAAAAAGGAAAACAATACTCTCTCTCTAACATGATAAGACACAAACTTTTTGGTCGCTCACGTTCTCAAGGCGAATTCGAAACGTGCAGTTTTATCCTTATTTCGCCTCGATGAATTTCCTCTCTCTTTCTATATTCGTCATCTAATAAATAGCTACCAGCCATTGTTGTTGCTGTTTTCGTCTAAGAAATGTTTGTTTACCAAAAGGAAAATTCTCAGTGCGATCTCCAGCGTTATCTACTCGCCCGCAGGCTGTCTTGAGTTCTTCAGCCATGAAGTATTTGATTACCAGTGACGTGTGTGTGTGGCAAACTTTCCACCTCCTACTCATTTTAATTACATCGGACACCATCGGCAGTTCGTTGGCAAAACGTCTTTCATTCTGTCTCAGGAAGTTCAACTCGTTTCAAATACGGCTTTGGCGTGTACAAAGTCAAAGTTTCGCGAGATATTAACTTGATGGTATCTTATCGGACCTCTATAATTGGATTATAATCCTGACGGACGTTTAATCCGTATTATAAGAGCTGTCTACTTGGGAGTAGGATCTCGAAATTTTGTGCTCTCTGGGGTTTGAGAACTTTGAATTTTTCTCGACGAATTTCGAGTCGTTGGATATGCAGTGTGTAAATATCCGTTAATAGAAATCCCTTGAGTTAATGGCACTGGTTCTTGAAAGCGTAATCTTGAATGTATGAAATAATTATAGCTACTTTTATTCCATCAAAAATGCGTAATGTTTAATTTTTATATATTATATCATAATGTGTAATACATACATGGACCCGCGGGCCAAATATGGCCCTTGGAGTCATCTGAGATGGCCCGTGACCTCGAACCTAATTTTGTAAACATGAACTTAGCCTTTTAAGGCAACTGACTACGTGCGTGACACTTTTTTGAAAACACTGTGATTTTCACTAAACAAGGGGGGTTTGAATCAAGATACTGCATGAAATAAGGAAATCCCGTGAAATTTCTGAAATATCTCTAAAACTTTTTGAGATATTCTAAATTATGTCCTTAAAATTGGATAATTTTCAGTACTTACGCCTGACATTGTACACTGAAAACCATACAATTTATTTGAAAAGTTTTGATACTGTATGTTTCTAGGACTGTTATCTGTGGAATGAACTAAAATTTTTAAGAGACACAAAATATTCTCTGAGATCCGGCAGTTTTCATGAAACAATACGTGAATTTTCACAAAAAATTCAATTTTTTTTTCATTCAAATAGCTGTAAAATATTAAATTCTTAACATATGGCCAAGCTCCCAGTTCATTGAACAGCTAACGTTATCTGAAACACTGTTGAATAATTTCATAATAATAGTATACCTTTATATATTCTATTTCTAATTCCATAAGAATAAATGGAATAAAGTAATGAAAAAAGGAATCTTCAAAAAGCGCGTTTGAAAATTGCTTGTTGTCTTCGAAACCATTGCTCCACGGGATTTAAATCAGCCATAACTTTGTTGTTACTCATTGCATGTACAAGGATAAAATAGTTTTGGATTTTGTGTAAAACGTTACCATTTTCGACAATTTTCAAAAAAAAAAATCGTCATTTGAACGTAGTCAGTTGCGTTAAATGATCAGCGGCACATTCACAAATCGATTAAATGACTTGGGGTGGTGTTTTAAATCACTTACGTGGCCCGCGGCACATTCCCAGATCATTTGAGTGACTCACGATACGTTTTCAAACCATTGAAGTGGCTCACACTCTTCAAAAGGTTGAGCACCCGTATTATATCTTATTGACTGATTCATTGATCCCGAAACGTTTTTGTGCTAAATTTCAGGGCATCGTGAGATTAGCCAGCTAGGCCACGATAAATTTAGAATATGAAAAATGTATTGCAATTAGATATTTCTAGGAAGAGAGAGAGCAATCATAACAATTTAAAGTGCCGCTAAAGGGACTCAAAATCGGGCTGGGATGACTCGATAGATTTGACATTATTATCTATTTCCAAGGGCTGCCGCGATCATAAAAAGTTTGAAAAACCATGGGTCTCCAGTTATCTATTCCTGTTCTTCAGTTTGTTAAGATCTATTTAGCTGAACTTTCAATAAGGTTTTAGAGTGAATACTAACGAGTTTCTTCATATACATCTATGGATACGAAACTTAATTTGATTCGATATTGGAGCATAGCCGCGTAAACTTATTGGAAGGACACCAGAATTATTGGGGGCGATTGGGTTCAAACCTAATATTTCGATAGGTTACTATGTAGCAAATGTTTGTGGGGCTCGGAACCATGGGCCGGATACAAGTTCACGCCTATGTGTTGGAGACCTCGGGGTGGTCAAAAACATCTATTAAATCGAATAATACTTTTCTATGATACTAACGGAATATTTCTCTCGTTTTAAGGTGACACTGCCTGCCCTTCGGGGTACTATTTTTTTTAAAAAAGGTCGTTTTTGATAAAACGAATGTGGTTTTCGTTTGAATATGGTAAAAAATTAAGGAAATAAATATTATTACATGAATATACTTTAGCAAAAAAAAAATTATTGCTAATTTTACATCTGTATGCCGAAGGAAAAGGGGTACCATGTTCCAAAAGTGGAATTTTACAGGAGAGCAGTTTATTTTTTTTTGTGTGTGTTTCTTTATTTACAGATTGCTTGTTTATAAATATTTATCAATGTAATTTCGTACATTTATTCTTTGGACTATTGACTTTCAAATTATAATTATGTAGGTTTTAGCGTGTATTAATTTTTTCAATTTAAAAAATGTTTAAAAATTGCCAATGGACATGATGCCATTTACCTGCGAGTTAAAAATTAAAAAAATCAATACCTGTGGTCGTAGTGCCTTATTCTTCTACGTTTGATTGTTGATAAAAATTAATTCTATCATATGTAAAATTGATTTGTTCCACTCTTACGACAAATCATGTGTATTAAATAATATTAATGATATCAGTGCTGTAAAAATATTGATTGATATTTTAAAAAAAAAGTTTTGTACATCAGTCAAAAACTCGTTAAGAGCTTCATTTTCGTGAACCTCTGGGTAACCTTGGGCGTTTATAGATGTTGGGAAATTCTTATAAAATCATGGCACACGGAAAGTAGAAATGACGACTATGATATCAAATCAAATCTTCATATATTTGCCTAGAAACCGGTGACAAGTCATTAGTGACGGGTAGTAAAGCTTCAGGCCATCTAATGGCTTTACTTCTCCAAGATCTACTTAAAACAAGTTCTTTGAAGACATCATGAAAAGAAGTTTTAAAAAACAACTCTCCGATATTATCTTGACACAGTGCCGTCTTAAAGCATGGGGACCATCCGGAACGGCCGGGGGACCCCGAGTGTAGAGGGGCCTCGTGTAAAATCAGATCTGTTTAAAACTTTCGGCAGTAAGCATGTAAATTGGTAAGGAAGCATTTCTAGCCAGATAGGAGTCACAGAAATATCACCTTGCCATGGGGTCCATGATGCTCTTGAGACGGCCCTGTCTTGATGCACCTGAAGGTGAACATATTTGGGCATTAAAATAAGTTTTTCTAAATAGGTATCAAGTTTTCTCGAGACAAAAATATCTTTTTCTGCCTATAAACAATGAGTCTATTTGCTTGAAGTCTCGCATTCCACATTGCGTACCGTGTATTTGGTAGATGTTTGGTGTACAATTTGTTGCCAGTCCCAAGGTGTCGGTATTGTCATGTTTGATGTTTTTTCTGTTGTGCTTTCTATATGACCATGAATTGTGTCAGCTTCTCTATGGGTGTGGTTCTTTAAGAAAAACTTTTTATCTATTCGTTGAATCTGTGGGTAGGTTTTCAAAATCCAAAAGAAAAACGTAACAAGAGACTTATTCTTACTCTGACCATGACAATTAACTGTCCATATGATAATTTCTTGAATGATGGAGAGTCAGGTATCACAATATTTGCCCATTTCAATAGGCACGAAGCCATTTCTTTTCCGCCACGAGTCCTTTTACTTTCATCCCTGATCATGTAATATGTTAATGAGTTGGAGGAATCTCTCTCTCTCTCTCTCTCTCTCTCATAAGTAGTAAAGTTTCCCGCATGGGGAATTCAGATGTTTGTCCAGCCCCGCCCCGATTATGGGGACCCCAACAATTAAACAACATATTCACTGACAAACTAAACTTTATCCCCCGCCCCCATCTGTAACTCAGACTCTCACATAGATGAGACATCAATTTTTCGGTTCGCACTGACCATATGACAGTGAAAAAAGTGATGAAATTGATTTGAAAAATGTTCATTTGATGCTGGAATAATTTCTGCATAGTTACTGGACCACAATATGAATAGTGTATAATTATATTCACAAAAACTATGTAAGGAAATTTGTCCGGAGGGTGCTGTATCCTTCGCAAGTATACTTAGAGCCTTCAAGTCTACTTGACATTCTTTTCCTCTAAACATAATGTGACATGATGCCTTTTATGAAGTGAATATCTCTAGAATTTAATGAAATAGGCCTTAGTGCCCTATATCCAGAGTTAGAATTTAGAATTGAAAAATAAAAGAAAAAAAAATAACGAAAACCTATTGGTCCGCAGATATCATGACTGGTGCGTTAAACGAAATCTCATCTGAATAATATTAATTTATTTTCTTAAATATATTATCATGTAGAAGAGTGATATATCACCAAGAGGTGCAAAAAGTCATAAAAACAATTAGAACTGCAGCCAAACCTTATAAAAACCCACCACTGCTGATTCTGTGGTTTCATCGATAAGCAAGTATGGAGGTTGAAAGAGTCATTCTTTTCTGAACTTAATTTTCAGAAAACATTCTGCAAAAGATATTTGCTTCTAAGAAAATATACATTGAATGGTTTGCTAAGATTCAAAGAGCAACATTAATTAAGAATTAATTAAGATATCTTCTCATAAATGCACATGTTTTATTTTAGCGTATTCAGCAAAAAATAAGATATTTTAAGTTTCAAAGCTTCCACGACAGACAAAAAACCGACTCTGGAAAATATGGACTGCTATGCACCCTGTGGAATGGGGGGGGGGGGTTTCTTTCCACCCCCCCCCCACTTTTATCCCACACAAAAGAAAAATAAGAAATAAATTAGGTGGATACTAAAGAGGATTGTAAATCGGCTAATATTCACAGCTCAAAATGATATTACAGTGCAATGAACCTCTCCGCTAATTACACGAAGTACAGATGGCTGGATACCAAGCGGAGATAATTGGAAAGAAAAGTCACATCCCTCTGTGGGGAATCGAACTACCAACCTCACACTTTCCGGGCGCGTGCTCTACCATTAAGCTACAGAGGACAGACATTTTCTTTCCTAAGAACACTGTGTTCCTTTGAGCTGAACGGCACTGCGCAATAGGTAGCCTAACTCAGCAACAGCTCGTAACGAAATTAGCCTCCAAATGGCGACATTGAAAGAAACGATAAACCTCTCCGCTAATTATACGAAGAACAAATGAAAAGATTCATCTATACTTGATTCATCTTCGTGAAAAGATTCATCTGTACTTCGTATAATTAGCGGAGAGATTTATCGTTTCTATGTCGTCATCAGGAGGCTAATTTCCTTACGAGCTGTTGCTGACTTAAAAGGCTGTCTATTGCGCAGTCCCGTTCAGCCCAAAGGAACGCAGTGTTCTCAGGAGGGAAAATGTCTATCCTCTGTAACTTAATGGTAGAGCACGCGCCCTGAAAATGCGAGGTTGGTGGTTCCATTCCCCACTGAGAAAGAAATGTGACTTTTCTTTCCAATTATCTTCGTTTGGTATCCAGTTATCTGTACTTCGTATTATAGTTCAATGTTATTTTTCAGACAGAAATTCAATAAAACAACAGTAAAAAATAATTTTGTGTTTCAAACATGATAAAAGTTGAATGACACGCAAGTTTTCAGGGATTCATGTTTTTTTTCTTCCCGAGGTGGGAAATTCATTTATCACTTCATAAAAACACGATGATCTTGGCTCAGAGGTTCACCCAAATCTCTGCTATGTACGCCAGGGCACGCAAATATCGGGAAAATGATGGTTCATTATAGATGTACGATCTGAAATGAGCCAATTGAGAACTCCCTTTTCGGCGCAAGATTCATTTCAAAAATTCGGTCTGAATTAAAAAAAGGTAAAAGTAAAGTAATTCATGAGAATATAAAAGATGATGATGAGATGTGTGTGTGTGTGTGTCGGAAAAATATTGATTCCTCGCGTGGTTGCTTAGGGGTTGATGCACCATTTAGTACACATACTGTATAAAAAATGCAGCATATCAAAATCAGTTTTATTCATAATTTTTCGAATTTCGGCAAACTGTTTTCTACATGTTTTTCACAGCAATAAACATTAATGATTCGAGATTTTAACTGCTGAGAAAACATAGAACGACTGAGAATCGGTTATTCTCCCATAGGAGATTCTTCCGAGATCAATCAACACCTCCTAGAGATAGAAGACCTCCGCACTCTGCTTGTGACGTCATAGTCCATTTTCCCTCAGAATATTCAGGGAAAAAAAATTCCCTGCTCGTGCCAGTGTCATCGTTGTGAGTAAAAGAAATTATCGGGCTCAGAATTGGCGATTTCTATGCCCCACATCCAATCACTATGCGGTATTTGTGAGCCAATCAGGAAGATTCTACTCCAAAATAAGAATAAACGAAATAGGATGCTGTGTTTCAAAATGTAGCAAACTTGCTAGGTAGTCTGAATGACGTTTATGGCAAACAGTGAAGAGGCCTTCTATCTCTAGGAGGTGTTCGATCAATGCATCGCGGAGAGGGGGGTTACTACCATTTTTTTTTTGCCGGTCCGATTGTTTAATCAGTAGTCTCGGACCAGCGGAGCACCGATGATTTCGAACGCTGCCTATACTTATGTGTAGTCTAATGAAAGTAAAGCAAATAAATAGCGTTGTCACAATTTTGAATCAAATGGGCATGTTGGCCTTTACCTCCGGCATACCGATATGTAAAATTAGCATATTTTCAGTACTTCTGCCACACAATGTACACTCAAAACTACTGCTTGTATCAACATGTTCTTCACACAGGTTATTGCTACGAGATTATTCTGCGCAATGAACTGAATGTTCGAGAATACTATGAAAACTGTTTGAGATATGGTTGTTTATGTGAAAAAATACACAGTTTTTTATAAGAAATGCTTGATAATATCAATCCAAAATCATATAATCAAAAAGTTTCAAACATATCGCTTAGTTTTTAGTTCTCTGCACAGCCAAATTTTGAAAAATATATATATTTTGAAAGATATTTTGAAAAATTCTTGAGAAATAGTTTTTCGTAAAAAAGCAAAAACTACAAATCATTATAATACGTATTCAAAGATTTCATTTTCACACTAAAAGTAAATTCGTTTTACTTAATTTGCAGTAAATTAACTTGTATATATTGTAGGGATGAAAATGAAACAGTTTTTGATTCTAGAATAACTCCACATTCAAATAAACACATAAAAATGATTTCAAATTTTTTTGCAAAATTCGCCATTTCAAGGAAGACAGTCGCATTAAAGGTTTATTGGTTATTCTTATTATTTTGGTGTATAATCAAGTATGAAGAGTTGGGTTGCATATAAGGTATTCAATCTGGAAAAACGGAGGATTTATAAGTGATTTCAAATTAGAAATTTTGATAGGTTTTTTTTGCCGTAGAATTTATTGGTAAATCTTGATCCTCCAAAAGAGAAAAATTTGTTATGTGTTCGACGGGGAAAAGGAAAACCAGGCTTCATGATAAATCTTGTCGTATAGTAACTAACAGCATTCACGAACCACAAAAAAAAGTAATGGCTGAGTAAATGGTCATTGCGTGGAGAGAGAGTGAAAGCAAGGAAGAGAAAGCACAAATGATTGCATTTCTCTTACTGACAACTTTATTGCTCGCGCCAGAGTAAATGAAGATGCAAGCAAACTCGGTAAGAAAGGGATCTCCGAACAAGAAAATAAAAACGACAGAGAGATGAGTACGAACCAATATCTGGCGAAAACCGCTGATACGTGTGGACCACATTGGACTGTTTCTCTTGGCAGCCGCTCAAGAACACGCGAAAAACAGGAGGGGATTTAAGCTCGGTATAAAATATTTCTCCTCTACCACCGATATAGATCAGCTTTAGAAATTTTCATGCATAATATATCGACAGCAGGGCAGGACTGTGGTCACACAGAGCGTAGTAAATCTACTAAAACCACCAACAGACCAAAATAAAACTCAAAGCTTAGAAAAATATCTTTTATCTAAAGATTTTAGTAATAAATCATCGAAAAAACCTAAAATATAACATTTTAATAAGTTTCCCGTGACGTGAATAGACGCGTAAAAAACAAAATAAAAATTAACACTCGTGAATGATCATTACGATTCCGGTCAACTTATCATTATTGTCAAGTAGTTGATTTTTGACCTGATAACGTGTCTGATATTCCCACCTATTCAGTTATGGATCGGACCAATGGGTATTTGAGCGTGCAGTTTTGTGATGGATAGAAGTAGTTGATTTGCTGTCTCATTGACAAATCCATCGCTAAACCTAGTAACTATACAAATCTGTCTTTGATTCGACAGCAACAGCGTCACAACTCACTCGATTCACACACAACACGCACGAAAGCCAGGCGACCTCATCATCTAAAACTCCCGGAAAACGTAACAAAACTAGAACAGGAAATAAAATGTAATACAGAAATGAATTACCTTTTGGGTGACATAATACTAGGAAAAGACGAACGCGTCTAGAACCAAATTTGCAATTTTGGCTCTACACACGTTGTTGGTCTTTCCCTAATATTAAAAAGTAATACGTTCATTACTCACGAAGCCATTTGGCAAGGCAATTCCGAGCCAACGTCATTTGAATTCATTCAAGGAATCCGACTCACGGAGACAAAGTCCCAGCCGTTAACAAAAAACAAAAATTATCAAGCCGAATACTATTCAGAATTAATAATACAGGAAATCATCTCGTTTTTTTCCCCCATCCTTACAGACAATCCAAAACAAAATTCCATTGTTATAACATCGACGAGAAAATTCGGCAACCACCTATAACTTCACACAAAAGGCGTTAATTTTATCAAAAGCCCTGGAGGTTTCAATTTCCGAATTTGATACTAAAGATTCCAACATTGTGTTAATCTAAAAGTTTTATCAAATTTACATTTAAAAAAAAGTGTGTCATGGGAAATTTCTTTTGGAAGAATAGACCTGAATGAATTCGGAAAAGACCTCACAAGAGAACTCGCCCTTTCAATTAAGTCAATTTCAACACTCATGAATGTATATTTCGATTTTGGTCAACTGACCATTATGGTAAAATAATTAATTTTTGACCTGATAACACGTCTGATGTTCTCATCTATTCAGAAATGGATCAGACCAATGGGTATTTGAGCGTGCAGTTTTGCGATGGGATAGAAGTAATTGATTTGCTGTCTCACTGACAAATATCCATCGTTAAAGCCAGTAACTATACACATCTGTCCTTGATTCGACAACAACAGCGTCGCAACTCACACGATCCAGACACAACACGCACGAAAGCCAGACGACCTCATCATCTAAAACTCCCGGAAAACCTAACACAAAACTGGAACAGAAAATAAAAAGTAATACGTTCATTACTCACGAAGCCATTTGACAAGGCAATTCCGAGCCAAAGTCATTAGAATTCATTCAGAGAACCCGACACGCGGAGACAAAGTCCCAGCCGTTAACAAAAAAGAAACAAAAATTATCAGGCCGAATACTGATCGGAATTAATATAGTACAGGAAATTATCTAGCTTTTTTTCCCCCATCCTTACAGACAATCCAAAAAAAAAAAGAAGAATTCCATTGTTATCACATCGACGAGAAAATTCGGAAACCACCTATAACTTCACACAAAAGACGTTCATTTTATCAAACGCCCTGAAGGTTTCAATTTCCGAATTTGATACTAAAGATTCCAACATTGTGTTAATCTAAAAAATTTTCCCAAATTTACATTAAAAAAAAAAAAGTGTCTCACGGGAGGAGAATAGACCGGAATAAATTCGGAAAAGACTTCACAGGAGAAAGAACAGTTTCAATTAAATCAATTTTAATTAAAACCGAAACTTTTCAAAAATATAAGAAAAATCCCATTCTTTACCTAAAAGCTCAGAATCTCTTTATATAAATATTTCTTAAAAAAAAAACAAAAAAATACTGTTTGTTCTGGAAATCGCACGAAGTCTGTCCGGAACTTTTCTACTACACATCAAGCCCACCTTATCTCAAACTCTTTATTCATTCTTTCCTTTTGCTTTCAACCAATAAACAAACAGAAATCTGTATAAAGAGTACAAAAAAATGGAAATTTAGGGAAAGAGAAAATAATAAAATAAAAAAAAAAAGAAGTTGGGGGGGGGGAAATTTTCTAAGAAAATATAAGAAAGGAATATAAAAAAAAAATAGTAATAATAAAAGAAAGGAATTTGAAACGTAACTTTCGTTGGCATGGAGCGAAATCAATACTGTGTTATCTCTTTTCCCAGGAGTATGGCGAGGAAAGATTCCTCTCCCTTTGCTTTTTTCATGAGAAAGGAGAGATGTGTGGACCTTGGCATTCGGAAAAATACTCACGTTCACAGTACTAAGAAGGAATACAGAGACATATATATGTTCGAGCTTGACCGTGATGTTTAAAAAATAATAATAATTGAGAATAGAATATTTTTTCTTACTCTTAATATAGACATGTATTGTCATGATAACTTGATTGAAATCGTTCGTGATTGAATCTGTGTTAAATGTTGGGCTGGTACGATTAATCGATCAATTGTTGATCGCAGTTGAGCATTTTAGTTGTATTAATCGACTCGATCAATTTGATTAAAATGTGAGTGAAGAGTTAGGAATTTGACTTGATTTATTTAACGGAACCAATTAAATGTCCTTAATTATTGTAGCGATGTATAACGTTTTCGATAAGTGATCATATTTGAAAAAAATTTGAATCAATATTATCAGCATTGGGAAATACAAGTCCAATCAACGAAAAATTGTGATCATTTCAGTTTCAAAGTGAGTTTGATGGGAGTTCAGAAAAAAAAAAAAGGCAAGAATAAAATTTATTGTCTGCAGTATGAACAGTAGTTGTTCGTATTCTTGGAAAGTATCAGTTCTCCTAATAAGTACCATTTCGGAGGATTTTGCAGGAAAACATGTAACAGTATGATCAAAAGTAGTTTCTAAATCAGTGACGAACTCTATAATTATCGATTTTAAAAAAAACTATAAGATCCAAATGAATAAATTCCAGGTTTTAAACAGAATATGTTCAGCATACGAGTATTAAATCGCTTCAAGTCACAGCCTTAATTTCTTAGTCTATTCCTATACTTGTTGACATCTAGCGAATGGGTGCGCGGAATGAATAAATTGCATTTTTATAGCAGCAATTAATATTATATAGTTAAGAAAAATATTCGATTAATCGGTCAATTAATCGATTGAACATTTTTGATTAACCAGTTTTAAAATTAACCAGTATTAAAAATTTTAATCGATTCCCAGCCCTAGTGAAATGGTTTAAAAATGTCATTTTGAATCTCATACGTAGAGAAATATTCTCTCTTCCACTTGTTAATACAGGGCGGTTAAAAATAAACTGACGCTACTTAGACATAAGTAGCACCCATTTTCATGGAGGTATTTTGATGGAACTTAATATATAGGATACATGGAATATGAGGAAAAGAAAGGTTCAATATAAAAAAAAGTAGTTCAATTTTTTGCCACCTGGTGAAAAAATAGCGTTTTTATCGCGGGTTTAAAACCCGCTTCAAGAATTTTAACCAATGACTGCTCTCCATGTCTTGCCTTACGAAGGAAAAAAGTCGTCAATCGGGTGATAGAACTCCCAATGCTACCGTAATATTTGCACATGTGAACGGGGCTTGAGTTTCAATGAAATACGTTCACCACTACGAGCGCTACATAAGTAGGAATAGTTAGTTGGGCATTTTGCTTGTCGTGGCCCTTGAGTTTGTATTTGTTTTAAAGCAGATATATCAGAGCAGAGAAAATAGTCATTTCACCCGTAGTAACGAAGTTCTTCCTTTATAAACAGCTTTAATTTGCAAGGTGGTCTCAAAATTAGACCGCTTCTGATTGGCAAAGGATTCCTTCTTGGATGAGACACATTCTCTCTGTGTGGAATACACGACTGCTGTCGTAACTGAACCGAAAGTCGGGGAACAAGACTCTGAAACCATTTTATTGGATTTTATTGTTTTAGAGAAATTTTATTGTTGCATCATCCATTCACTGATACTTCAAGAAGCTACTTGAGTTCGTGATATATTATGGACTTTCCCTTCAGGTCATGTACATATATACCCTGTAAAATAAACATCATTTTACAGGGTGCATGCGATTTTCGAGAAAGATGACACAACATTTCACCCTGAAATGCTTGAAAATTGAACTCAACCAAAATTTTCCAGGGCTTTTCTGGACATTGGATTCAATTGAACACATGCACTCAACTCGATCAACATGGCTCTCTCTACGGGGCGATTCCATAATTCCCCTTGCCGCATTTTACTGGCGAGCAGTTGATCCTAGAGACTTACTATACTTCTAATTAGCACAAGTATCCAAATAGCGTGTACAACTCAGATGCATCATTCATATTGCAAGGAGTGTATAATTATTAAAATATAAAAATTAACTTTTTATACGAACACCCTGTCTTCAAAAACCCGATTAGAAAGTATTAACACCGTCTCTTCTGAAGCCAACAAAAAAACTTCCACGTTTCCAAGCGCAACACTCGCTGAGATATTCCAATTAACAAATCGGGGAATAGTTGTGAAAGTACAACATAAACTAACAGACATAGCTTCTTACCCTCGTTTGTGTTGTTCTTTCCCAACTTTTTTTCCGATGGTAAATACACCAAATCAGACTTTAGATTATATAACTAATTTAAAAAGTGTTTCGTTACCCATGCCCATAGGCACTTTTGATCCGATAATTTGAAAATTTGGGACAATGGGATCTACTACCAATGGACTTTTATCTTGTTATGATAATCGTTTCACTTATACTTCGTCGAATAAAAACACTTTACGCTCTTTTATTATGATCTATTTCTGTTATGTCTTTGCGGTCAACCTTTTTATATTTATTTATCATAGCTCTGCACGCGAAAATCCAATCAGGAAGGATAAAGTCGTCCAACACTCAACAGCTTATAGAACTGTTGTTATCGCTTCTCGGTAAAAATAGCAAACACCGTGAAACATTGCGATCACCTAATACTTCGTTCCATACTTTTAATTGGCTTAAATCGTGGGCTCTATGAGCTTTCAACCGAAAATGTTTAAGCTTTTTCCGTAATGCAATAAATATTTAACCTAATAAATAAACCCATCGAAATGTACAACTTATGCATGCTACTCAGATGAGAAGCATAACTATGAGATTAGCATATCTACGGAGCAGAAAATATATATATATAACAAGGTTTTTTCAGTATTTTTTCACAACTTTAAAATGAGATTTAAACCTGAGGAATGGTTTCTCAAGTTTCTGGTGGCAACAGCTTCTTAAAACAGTGTTTACAATTGTCAAAAGATTACTGAAATCTCATTATCGAAATTATTTCTCTATTATTCCGAAATGTTTAGAATCGCTTTTGTGATGAAGAATCTTCGTGAAAATGTATTATGACCAGTTGAAAAAATTCTCAATGTGGTGATTCTCAATGAGTAAAAAAAAATTAAATATTCTATCGTTGATTCCTAAATTGAAGACAAAATACAAAAAAAAAATCAATAATATTGTGTAAAATTGTAATTGAAGAAAATATATTAAACTCAAACATTTATATTCCTCTTTAAGCTTTGAAATGTCAGTTGGTGAATTTACCCCCGTAAAATTTGAAAGAAAATTCACCGAAATGTCCGTGATTAAATAATTCTTAATTTTTGTCACTTTTTGGAGTTTAGAAAATTTTTTAGAACTTCTCATTTTAGTTCACATTAAAATCAAAATGAAAGAATTTAAATCACAGATACCTCAGTAAATTTGTATCAAAACAACACGAGCTGAATTCCTTTACATAATGATAAAGAGAGCTGCAAAATTTGCTTATTAAAATTTTTAACTGCGGGTAATGTAAAGATTTTAATATTTATAATTTCAGTTTTTACACTTATCTCGATCAATATTTTTGTACCATTATTACGGCTAAGAATTTTTATCTCTTTTACCATTCTTCATATTTGATTCCAATTTTGGAATGAACCATAGAATTTCAAAATTTTCAGTACATCTCACACATATCTAGACCGGACTTCATTAGATTTCAAAATATACTTCTATAAGCCCCTTTATATTAAACCAATGACGTGTGTGTCGTATAGTCGCACTGTTGACTACAAATACTTTCCAGATGCAGTCGGATATCCATAATCATCCATGCAAAAGTATATTTAATCATCTCAAAATTCATACAGCACTCTGTATCGGCATTCTAAATTAACATTAAAAGCATTTCGTACGAACGAATTATTCTGAAAACTTAAGCAGCTTAATTAAAAGTGTTTGCGCAGCAACGTAGCCTAAGGAATGATCTTGTTTACAAAAGATTTTGAAAAATATACGTATGCGAAAGAAAGCTTTGACTTCACTTTCGTAGGGATTAAATTACCGTTTTGAAACTGCATAGCCCCTTAATCCCTCGTTTCCTACCAATAGCCCAAGGATATTCGTAGCTAATTGGGAATTTGAGAAACACAGCAAAAAAAAAAAACAAAAAAAAAAAATAACTTTCAGAAATTCTTCTCTCCCTTTAATGTATCGATCCATTATCATTACTTTGCCTCAGGTAGCTAATTATTTTAATTTTTATTCAAATGACAGAAATTGAATCCAAAGATTTTATCTTTTTGATTTTATTACCCGTCTCCACTTCATTAAAATTTCTGAAACAAGGGTTAATTTAATGTGATAAAATAATTACGAAATGTTTCAAACGAAATCCTTTGTAGATACCGGATACTATTTCCAAGTACTCATTCAAAGTCAAAGTTCTTTTATCCCAACGATTCATTAGAACTCTCTGTAGTTCAATTGCTTTTACAGAACAGACATTTAATTGCAGAAAGTAAGTATTTCGTATAACCACTTGTCCGGGATGAAGAATAAAGGGAAAAATAGGAATATTCTGTGAATATCACCCTCTCGCTCTCTTTCGCTTTTAGTGCTTCCACATTTTATTTCGAGCTTTATCCCGAGATGTTACACAAGAGGCATCAAAGGCACACAGGATATCCCGATAATCAACGTTAATCCTTTTCCAAATTTAGCCCCTCAATCCCACGGGATTTAGGGCTCTCTTGGGAACGACAGAACAATTAATTTCCTACCTTAACGTATACCAGTTCTCGCAAATCCAAAAAGACAGATTTGGAACAACCTCACTCGCAGTATACCCCGTCCGAACCCACGACTCCCACAGTACTTCCACCCAATGATCCGCCTATCTATTTCTGCAACAACACTCGATAATTTGTTATGTGGTGTCGGTGACGTCATCGTTTGCGTCTACATTGTCCATATTAGGAATCATTAGCTAATTAGCCTGATTAGGGAATGGAGAAGAGAGAAAGAGAGCGAAAGTGAGTGTGTGTGACCTATCTTTGACGCCCAATACTAGTACCTCATTGGACAGGCAATGACACAGGTACCGCCCTTAGCAAGATTCTGCTTCACTTGTTCTCGGTACATGAAATGATTTTGAAGGGTGTGTATCTCATAGTGTGATATGCAGTGATACGATACCTATTTTTATTTTACTTTTTTTTTCACCCCAGAGATCAGAAAATAGAAAGTTTTCATGGGCACTCTGTTGTGGTTCGTCCTTTCTTTGTTCTGCCGCATCACTGTTTTTCGCATTCAGGCGAACCAACTATGCCATATTTCACTTTTTTTTGTCGATAACTAATTTCTCAATTTATAAATGATTCACAAAAATTAAGTTTTCAATTGATTGCTAAGCTCTACTGGTGAATACTTGATACAGACTATTGTGTGGTGATTGAAACATAGCAGAAACTAAATGCAGGGTATCCCTGAAATCATGGACCAATTTAAAGGGAAAGTAAAATACGCATAAAAAAGCATTTTTTTGTGTAAAAATATGAGGGCGGAAAAACACGAAATGCTGAGAAAATGAAAAACGCTATTTGTTTACATTAATAATTGCAGTGAGTTCTCAAATGTGCCACCACCAACATCGATACAGGCCTGGCAGCGTCTAGCAAGTGATTGGCGTACCCTTTCGAAGATGCCGGATGTTTCACGAACAGTTGCAGCAGTGACTGAAAGTTTTGCAATGTCCTCATTAGAGTTTTCCGCCAACACTTTTCATTTCTGACCCCACATTCCTATACAATAAATGCTTGTTTATGTGTATTTTGCCTTCCCTTAAAGTTTGGCCCGTGAGTTAAGGGACATCCTATATATGCACGTTATTCAACATAATAAACGCATATAACCTATAATATTGGCTTTATGAACGGAGAAAAAAATTGTAGGTTGTTTTTCTGCACACATACACCACCTCATCATGAGTATCCGGACAACCCTAATTCGTTGGATCTTATCATTTCTCTCCTGGAATGGATGTGGTCTTTCTTGAATGGATGGAACTTTCTTGTTTCCTGTGTATGGCACTTCCGCCACAGCATTATTATGACATTAAGGAAAATCCAGTTTACGTTTAAACATGGCACCAGCCTATACTGCTCATGTAGTCACATACAAACACAACTCTTTTATTGAAATGAAATTAAAAGTTCAGGAACTGGATTGGCCTGCTTACTGCCCCGGTGAAAATCCTTTTGTGCACTTTCTGGATGAGCTTGAACTTTCAGTTATACTCAAGCACTCGGTGTGGGACTGCCTGCTGTAGCAATCTTTTTCTGCGGTCATTGTGCCGTTTCTGTTGTTTTCCGTGACAGGAAATTTTCTGACAAATACGAACCGGGTATTGAATTCGCGACACATTCTTTGATACTTTAGGGCAACTTATCGACCAGGGCAACCACACACAGCTCTCGGATACTCATAATCGGATAGTTTGTTGTAGCGTGATACTCTTGACAATATTTTCTTCTATGAAATAAATGACGAGGTTTTGAAGAGTAGTACACGAGGGAAAAAAAATGTTGTCAATGAATGTTTATGTGAAAGTGACACGCTTAACTACTGGAACCTAAAGCAAGAGTGAAATCTTCAGACATAGCAAATAGCCGTATGGTTCCGATGCAGATGGAATGGATGCATTTCTTTGCCATAAAAATTGAATGACCCCACGTGAAAGCCGTACTATAGTATTGAAACAAACTGTACTTAAAACAGTTTCTCGCACTCAAAAAGTTCTTGAAGTTATTTTCTAGTGCATTATTAAACTTCACACTATCATAGAGCTACTGATCAAACGTTTTATGATTCGGCAAATGTTTAGTCAGAAATCGTGCTCTGTACAACCTTTGTGCTTCTGATTTTTGTTCGCAGCCTCATACATCAAATGTCTCCTTGCTCAAAATTCGTAAGTCCATACATACCATTGAAAATCCAAGACGGGACTGACTATTAAAGACTATAGAAACTATTTTATCTACGTAAACTGCGCTTTTCATATCAAATATAGACAATGGATACACTGTCGAGATAGTTTTTGGAAGGGAAATTCATAGGCTCTAGTGGAATATTGAACCACTGTCTTGTAGGAATTCGAACGTGTGTGCTAACTAATACACTACAGGAGCACTGATAATTTTTTTCGAGAATATACAGGGTGCCCTGTAAGTGCTAATGCGGCCTTTATCTCATCAACCGTCCGTCGTAGACGTATAGTTTCAATTAAAAAAAGTGCTCAAAAGGCGTTCAAAAATCACCCTCTACCAGTTTTGAGAGTGAAAATAGAGGGTAACAAAATGAAAAAAAAAATCTAAATTTTTATACAGTTCCCCTGTCCTTTAACTTTCAATCAGAAAGTTGTTGCCCTGTCTCTCCTGAGGCCAACAAAAATGCCACGTTTCTAAGAGCAATATTCCCGGAGATATTCTCGAACTCAAATATCGGAAAATTGGGAAAGGGCAGCGTAAATAAGGAAAAGGAGCGTTGTCCGTTAGTTTTTGCTGTTCTTTCGTAACTTTTCTCAGATTTTTGAATTCAAATATCTTAACGAATATTGCACTTTGAAACATGGAATTTTGTCTGGTGGCCTCGAGAGATACAGGGCAACAACTTTCTAATTAGACGTGGATAAGGGGACCGTATAAAAATTTGGATTTTTTTTGTTTTGTGACACACTTTATTTTCACTCTCAAAACTGCTACAGGGTAATTTTTGAAAACCTTTTGAGCACATTTCTTGGAATTAGAATAATACCTCTACGACGGACGGTTTATGGGATAAAGGCCGCATTAGCGGACACCCTGTATATGTTAACGGCTCCGTAAAAAATAGATTTTGACCTGAATCAGCTAATAGCTCTATAACCCTACAAAAAGTGCTCTTCATCACTTAAACGAGGTATACTTCTTGACAGTCATTTTCAAAAAATGGTTATCTTAGCCCCCTCCCTACAAAATTTTCAAATATTTGAAACACATTGTATATTATGGACCGAATTCAGTCTCTTTGTTTTGTAACGATCTGGGCTCGATCTTAAAGTATGAAGCAATCGCCCTTCACTCTGGCACGTTTCTGAAATGATAATTACAATTTTTACCACATTGCTAGGCTATTCCCAGCAACGACACAAGTCAGGGTTACGAACGGCAATTAAAAATGAAAAATTCCATTATTATGCAGAGTTTTTCCCCCCACAAACAACAAATACCTGCACTTAATTATCTATTTTCTTTCTTTATTTCAAGAAATTCATCAATATTTATACAAACAACAAAATTGTTTGATGCTAACTATATAAACAATGATAAAAAAACCAAGGTTTTTTCCACTAATAAGAAGAAAAGTGTCACAACGAATAAATGACTTTTGAAGGAAAAAAAAATGAAGCATCCATTTTATATTTATTTAAAAAAAAAAAAAATAACTTCACTTTTACAAACTTCTGAATTTGCTCACCAGAGATTGAAGAAAATATACGCGAGATTTAAGACCGTTTCCATGGTTACGAAGCGAGATATGTCGTTAATTAATGTCGAAACTATATATTTCCTTTTTTTTTCTCTCTCTCTCTCTCTTTCACCATTGATCAGTGATGCCTACGATTTTATTTGCATAACAATTTCGACTAACTTCATGCAAATTTATGCTGAACTATTTGGAAGCGAAATTCTATTAGGCAAGAAGAACTCTGTGCCAGAGGAATGGGAACCACCATGGCATGTGTCGGATGGTGGATGACAGTCCTGCTGTACAACCGAGACACGTTTTTATTTTTAATATTTGAAGTAAAAAGATGGATAGAAGCTATTGTGTGTATTTTTATTTTTTTTCTGCGGTCTAATGTATTTTTAATTTGAGTTTTCATTTGTGCATTAAGCCAATCGTTGAAAAATAGGGCCATAGATCATCATCAGCATCGGAATAATGCTTCTAGACTAGGTGATTCTGGTCGAATCAATCACGAAATAAAGAAAAAAATCACTGGCAATCAAATTTTTATTGATGAAATTCTATATGGAAGACCCACGTGGAGATGCAGCGAAGTCAGGATATGTGCTGAAGCAGGCACATGGGGATGTTTTACATGCATTTTTGCATTTTCTTCCATTTACTCATCGTATATTTAGGCCCGTGTATAAAACAGTATTCGAGATCTTCGGGTGGTAACGAACAAATACGCCTGGCTATTACTCTTTTTTTTTAATTTTCTGTGCACTCACAGACCTGTTGTGACTACACTGCTGCAGCCTTCCACCATACAGGATCCGGAAGGCGTGGCGTGTGTCTCTTTCATGTTCCGACTATGTTCCGATCTTTGTGGGTAGTAGTTTCGTTGCTTGTCTCGTAAATCACTATAACCTGTCATCCCATTCACACATTTTACGAGAGCTCAGCAGCCATGGACAACGCATAACTCGAGTGTGATAAGTGGTGAAGCGGAAATATTTCCAAGCTACAATTGATGGCAGAAAATCAACTATGTACTTAGTTGCAACTGAAAACAAAGATGCCACCTTCCAGGCTCCAATGATGACAGTGAAAAACATTCCAGGAAAAAACTAATGCCAGAAAACCAACTTAAAGGTGACAGAACCTGAATTTCCAAAGTAGAACTAATGATAAAAACCACCATCCAGGTCAATACCCCTATCCATGCCAAAACCACCTTGCAGCCTACAATTAATCGCAAAAACCAACATCCAAGAAAGACCTGATGGGAGGAAAAACAACTTCCAGACCAAAACTGATGGTAGGAAACCAATGTGCACAGACTACCATTGAGAAGAACAAGCTCAACCGATGACAGAAAACTGCCTTCCCCGCCAAAACTCATAACATAAAACCACCATAAATGCTCACATGATGACGGAAAACCACCTTCTAGGCCAAAAGAATGACAGAAAAGCAACTTGAAGGCTCCATTGATGACGGGAAAGTAACTTGAAGTCTGAATTAATGACAGAAAATATCATTTCAGGAGAAAACCGAAGTCAGAAAACCACCTTCTAGGCCAAACGTGATGACCAACTTTCTTGAGGCGGCCAAGTTTGATAGTAATGCAGTGACAGTTTCTCTAAAGAACGCCACATCACTCTCGCATGTGGCTGTTTGAAATTTGTACATATATAATCGAAATTGCAGGTTCTATAATTAATATTCATACCCTGTAATTACTGTTCAGCGATGAATATGTTTCCCTTTTTTTTCTCTCATTCAGTTCTCTCTCAAGGATATCGTTAGTTTTTTATTCTACCGTTTAACTACAGATACCTCACGTGTTGTTGCGAAAAAAACATCAATTCGATTCGTAGTATCTGAAACAAAATGTATCTAAAAGAGAAAATCTTTATAATACAACAAACAAACAAAAAACGTGAGACGATCAATTTTTCTTGAGGAAAAACCAAGGCTGATATTTATTTATAGTATTTTTCGTGTCTCGAATATCTCGCGATCCATTACCACCGAAGATATTTACTTTCGTGTTTCGAAACACATCACTTACGACACGTTTCGTATCTTTCGATTCTCTAATGATAGTTGATACTCTCTCTCACACACACACACACACACACTCTCTCTCGAATTTTAGATTTCACAGGACCATAAAATCGTTATTGAAGATACCTCCTAATAGACAACGTAAACAAATTATTTTATATTCAATTTATATATCGCAACAGCAGCAGCAGCAACAACAACAGCACAAAAGATAGACGTTTTCCAGCTATCTCGCTAATAAATGAACTGCTGCTAGATGGAGCAAGGCATTGAGGGGAAAAATACGAATCAATAAGAAAATATAAAAGCTGCGGGAAGGGGAAACCCCCAACACATACAAGCTTTAATTAAACACGGACTTTTCTGAGATGTCGCTTTCAATCGCCATGGTGATAAAAGTGCGGGAGCGTGCCACCCAAAAAATAAAATAAAATAAATAAAGTACATCTTTAATAAAATACACATTTCACTTTCCCCGATCTCGAGAATAAAAGCGAGGGGCAAAACAGATACAAAACTAATTTGCCGAAAAACAAAATCCTATTGTTTTCTGTTTTCGATTTTTTTTGTTCCATCTATTTAAAGGGGGGAAATGGTTTCGTTTTATTCTATTGTTTATTGGATGTTTTATACGCATTTTTTGTCTAGCAGTGTATTTTGTTGTGTTCCTTTTTCTCCCGGAAGGGTTTGACGACCTTTATGCCCGCTATAGTTAATATTTCCTGGAAAAATGTGGAAGAAAATATAACATTCAATAATTAAATTGAGAAATTCACATACAGTGTCTCTCCGCGGTTTACAACATACAGGGTGTATCAGGGAGGAATGACCAAAATTAATTAAAACTCTGAGGCTCATTTGAAAGTGAATGTGAAATATGGAAGATGATCGGCCGTAAGGGGAAACTTTTGTGGTGATAGCCGTAGTATTTTGAAATGATGATTGAGATAAATAATGAAAATAACATTTTTTTTACGGCCATGATCAAAAGAACCGTGATTAAGTGAATCCTCTCTCTCTCTCCCTCTCTCTCTCAAATAATGAAAAAATTAAACTCGTAACATATTAATAAATATTTAACAAAATATAAAGAATTGAACGCTTAGAATCGGTACGTTCACTTTAGTGTTCGTTTTTATATGCAAATAACCCGTGAATTAAAATTTTAAACGTGTTTTATACGAAGAATGCTGTTTTCGAAATTTTACTTGAGTTTGAAACATGATTTTTCTAAAAATCTTATCATTGTATCATTACGAAATTTATAATATTCCGCTATATATTGTGTTGAGGTTATGAATCAAAATATCTAAGGTCTATCACATATTTTTTTCTGATTACAGTGTTTTATAGACGTATCGTCTATAAAACACTAAAAATGTTTTGAAATTTCAAAAAATTCACACGTTCTATAACAGATTTGAGTGTAACTTATGAGCATAACATACAACCCTTTGAATTTCGGTTCATAAACTGCACCATTACTATTTAAATGTATTGTGAAAATAACAAAACATTTCATTCGTGGAATTTTTTGTAATCGTGTTTCGAATATTACATGAATTTCGCTTAAATGACTTTTCATAGAAAATGACATAGGTAGTCCAAATTTCATTTTTGTTTTCGACATTTTGAGACACTTTCGATCAAAAATTGTTAGTGAAGATCACTTCAGTACCATTTTGTAGACAAATGCTTTCGAACGTATTCAGATAGCTTAAATTTAGCTCTCTCTCCGCAGTTCAAAACATACAGGGTGTATCACGGGAGAGTGTCCGAAATGAATTAAAACCCCGCTGCGCTCATTATAAAGTGAAGGTAAAATATGAAGAATTATCAACAATAAGAGGAAAATTGTGTGGTGATAGCTGTGCTATTTTGAAATTATAATGGCGGTTAATAAGGAAATTAATACTTTTACGGCCCTAATCGAAAGAATCGTGATCTCTCTCTCAAATAATGAAACAAATTAAACTCATAACATGAATAAATATTTACCAAAATATACACAATTACAAAATTCTTTATTTTTGCTCTTTCAAATAAATTCATGTTATTCCATCCTTTATTGGATGTTTTATATGAATTTTTCGACCAGCAGTGTATTTTTTATTTTCTATTTTGTTATAGCCCCTTTCTCCCGGAATGGTTTGATGACCTTTATATCCACCATATTAATATTTTCTGTAAATTTCCAATCCTCACGCTGAGGAATGTAGAAATGAAAAATTTGAAGAAAATAACTTTCAATAATCAAATTGAGAAATTCATGCAAAATCTCTTTCCGCAACATACAGGGTGTATCACAGAGACTGTGCAAAATTAATTAAAACTGTGCGGCTCATTTTAAAGTGGAAATAAAATATGAAAAAAAATATCAGCGATAAGTGGACATTTTTGCAAAATAGTTGTACACTCTTGAACTGATAATTGAGAGAAATGTGTGTCATATTCAAACTATTTTTACGGACCTAATCAATGGTGACCTAAGCATGGTGATAAATAAAATTTCTCTCTAAATAACGAAATTGGTTTAACCCGTAACATTTGAATAAATATTCATTGATATATCAATGATTGAAAGTCTTTATTTTTTGCCACTTTTTATGTGTTAAAAGGACCATAATGAATGTGGAGATAGTCACATGAAAAGTGCAAAAAATTACGGTTTTCAATTATGGATAACGAGTTTCCATTCAGATATTACAGAATGAATTTCTTTTGGGTTAAAAATATAGTTTTCACATTTTCCTTTATTTACCAGTTTACACGCTATCTGTTAAGTGAACTCTTTCGGCTCAACTCTCCTTCTTTTACTGCTATTTTACTCTCTAATTTTATTTATTTACTATAGAATTTTTGTTCCTTTTCACCACTGCGTGAAAAACTCACATATATTATTGTATACATTATTCATTATCGCGGCAAGTCAAATTCTCAAGTCCCGCAGAAATATTCAAGTCTAAGAATTTTTTTCGAAAAACGTATTTGTTCCTGGAGGTTTGTGACTTTTAGGCTAGTGGTGGTGTTTAGGGGGATTAACGGATGTGTAGTTTGACAAACGTACATATTGATAGCCCATTATCCAGATTTTGGGAATAAGACAAACGATCAAACATCAGTACGATTTTAGGAAAAAACAAAATCACCTATGGCGATATATAATATCAGTTTGCATGTGCGGATCTACACTAACCAAAAATTGAGAAATTATAAAAATCAAGTTTTTCTTCGACCAAATATGGTTTTATTTACAACTCATGTTACTCAAGAATATCTACCAATTATTATCAAATGATATGATAATTTTCTGAGAATCATTTGTTGAGAACCATGAGTGATAATATTTCTTATTTAGAAAAGAATTAAAACATTTTCGAAGAAACAATTTTTTCGCATGCTGTGTATTCTACCTTTATATATCGTGTTTGTGCATTATTACGATAAGCTCTTTTTCTATAGTCTTCCTTTGCTGTAATCCATGGATAATCACAAACATTCGACGCTTGACATTAGTCGGAGAATAGCGAATTTATGCCAAACATCAAGTATCTTAATGCAATAAATATCCATTCCTATAATATAACAATACGCATAGTCATGGCCTCTTTTTGCAATCGTATAACGTTCCTTAAATAGTCTTAAAAATTTTATTCCTGGAAGTTGAAAAGACGGAGAGAACAAAAATATATTTATAGCGGTGATATGTGAACAGAATCTTCCATTGCTTTCATGAAGTTGTAGCAATAAATTTCCAGT
The DNA here is from genome assembly GCF_987345545.1 of Pholcus phalangioides. Classification (NCBI taxonomy): domain Eukaryota; kingdom Metazoa; phylum Arthropoda; class Arachnida; order Araneae; family Pholcidae; genus Pholcus; species Pholcus phalangioides. Next base: position 34,841,604 of record NW_028301610.1, on the reverse strand, counting down.
CCTATCAAGCCACGTTAGAACCCATTTTGTTTCTCTTTCAAAAATAAAACAAAAACAGGAGGAAAACTTTCAAGAGGTCTATTTTTATTCCGGGATGATACTATCGCAAATCTATGCTCTGATTTTCTTAACTTAATAGCACAACAGACATAAGGACAAGAAGAAGAATAACAGTTCGACCAAACACCCGCGACAGAATAATACGAAAGAGAACACGCTAACAGAGGAGAGAGAGAGAGAGAACACACAAAAAAAAAATTGGTACGTGATCTTCTGCAGCAGCCATCTTGACAGAATGAGTTATAATTTCTGACAGCAGCAACAGTTCTCTGCTATCCTCGGGTCATGTTAACATAGACCCCCTTATCTTCTTGAAGCAGGATAGTTCTACTTGTATCTGATGCTACAACCAGGGTCACTAGGGAGAATGGAACAGTAGCATAACAGTAGCATTTTGCCAGAAAATTCCACTCTGGCAAGTTGCCACGGCAGTCCGGTCCGTGGGAAAGAAGGATTGGTGGTTGGGCTTAGGAGTAGGGAGATACGGAGCAAAGGCGTAACGTGCTAAGGCACGTTTCACCTAAGAGCGTTTTTTTTTATGTAATTTTCTTCTCTTTTCCGACGCCTTTTTTTTTTCTTTTTTTTTTTTGCACCGAAAAACAGTTCCACTTTCTCTCTCTACGCCGCTGTCTTTTCAAATTCACACGGTAGAGCGGTCGCTTGCAAAATTGCGCGAGATTTGCCACACGGCTGTTATTTTCCTAACAATCTCTCGTTCCAGTGGTAGCACAAAGAACAAGAAAAAATATACAAGTTTCTGCACTCAGCTTGAAAACAAAAAGAAAATATCTTGAAAATTCCGTCAATCTCAATCCTTTTTTTTTTTTTCTTATTCCTCATTCCTTTTTTGTTTAATTTTGAAAAACAAAATTGGGATGAGAAAAATCTTCAAGTATTTCCTCTGTATTTGTTAAAAAAATTCAAAGTAACTGTACCGTAATAGAAAATTTTATTCTCTGTTAGCTAATACAACAACAAAAATCATCCTGTTTACAATAACGAAAATAAACTAGCAAGATCTTTATTTCATGACAATTGCCACTGTGGGTATGAACGGTAAATAAGCATTATTTAGATCATTTTCAATTATCCAGCTCCAAAATCCTTCGCAACAATAAACCTTATTACCCATTTGATACTGTGTTTTATGATGCAAAGACCCATGAATTCATGTTGTTTCAGATAATACCTAATAATATCCAAACCTATTTGTCACAAATGTGAGAATATCACTTCGATATAAACGTGTATTTACGATGATATTTTCCAGATAATATAATATTTTTAGTATCGGAGGTTTATGAGTCTAAAAAACATTTTCCCCCACAAATAAATCGATTCGCGAGGATGTTTAAACAAGTTTTCTTTATAGATTCTACAACCATATCTAAAAAACTTTCGTCGTTAAACTAACGTAGGAAAACAATGATAAAATAGAATGAGAAAACAGAAAAAAAAAGAGAGGTTTCCGAAGAATTCCCTTCTGATATAAAAGTACAGCTATTTCGTCTCAAAAGGAAAGTCAATATCGTACTTTAAAACCCGATTTTATCCCAGTCCCTGAGGATAAAGTCTAAGAAACAGAAGATTCATCCATCAAACGAATAAAATTCTTTTGAATGTAAGCAGAGGAAAAATATAAAATAGGAACGGTCCCCGTTCAGCATGTTGCTCGTTTGTTTATGCATGAAATCTTGAACTTTTGATACTACAACGTTTTTACTTACTCATTCACTTTGTAACAGTATAGCTGCAGGCAAACGTTTTATTCGACTTCTAAGTAATCTTTTCATTTCAAAATGCCTTCAGGTATTTCCCGTGCTTAGAGAGTTTAAAGAATAGCAATAATAAAAAACACACACACACACAGAGAGATAGAGAGAGAGTGGTAGAGAATACATACATCGGTGCTTCTACAACACGACGGCCAACATCCGAGAAGTTTACTGGGGAAAACTGCAAACTTCTCTACAATTTCGAAAAGTGGTCTCCAAACGGGGTTGTGGGGGGGGGGAAGTTGTAGCGAGAAATCGAGGCGAAAGCTATACATATATGTATGTATATATATATGTATGCTGGGGAATGGGGGAATAGAGAGAACCAACCAAAAGAACAAAATGCGAGACTACAATTTACGAAATTTCTAGTTTTTTTTTTGGCGGTAGAAGAGGAGAGAAACTGGAGGTTGGAATGCGGGACAGACCGCAGGAGATTTCGACCGCAAATCATCGGATAAATTTGTGGTCGGATCACGTGTTCTATTTGCATATCTAACCACATGGTTTCGGCTCACGCGCCACTGAGTCAATATTGACGCAACTAGGAACTTCCTGTTACCGCAAAGTTTGCCCTTCCAATGTCCAAATATTCTTCAAGTAAGTTTTTCCACGTTCTTCTTTTCTGATTTTTTTTTTTTATATTATTATTATTATTGTTTCCGACCTTCTACACGCTCCATTTCCGTTCCAGTTTTGGTTTTTTTTTTCCTATATTTCTTTGTTTTATTTCTGTCCAAAGCTGGATTTCTAAAAATTTATGCTTGAACACGAAACGAAGATGACCAAAAGCTATTTCTTTGTTCTTCTTCCCCCCCAAGCATACACGAGAGAAAATTTCTATTTTATACTTTTCCTTTCAAAATGTTTGAATGATAGTATAGATTTAAAAATATTATGTTTCTTGGATTTGTTGAAACTTCTCTGATATTTTCGCCTTTGTGTGTTTGATTTTACTGCACACGTATGTCTCGTTGTTTGTCTATGTTATTACAATAATGCCAAACTTTATTCCAAGTTGCTGATTTATTTTATATAGAAACGAAATATATTCTATGGAAATGTTCTGAAAACTTCTATAAAATTCTTTCGAAGGTGCAACCATCCAATCAAATGTGAGTACGTGTTGTGACGTTTAATATTTGCCGGTAAATTCTCCCGAAACAATGATGACGTCAAGCAATTTACCTGGAAAAGCATTGACGTCATTCACTCTTAAATTGGATTTACTAGACAGAAATTAAGGAATTTCAAAATGGCTATATATGAAACACAAGTGAATATCGTCATCGTGAAATTTTTAGTTCATAACTTAAACTAATCTTTTGAACAAAAAATCAACACTAAACTTGAAACAATAACTGTATCAAATCTTTCTATTCTGATCAAATTACATTTTGAAAAATTTTCTAGACTCTCATGTTAGCATAAAGATTTCCTTTGTGACCTTTTTTTTTTAATGATTAATAACAGGCGAAACCGCAAGAACATCACACGTTCTAATGAGCTTCCTTCCTTTTCGTCAAATACATTATTTTTTAAAAGTAAAATAAAAGGCAATCCACTAATGATACGTACTTTAAATCTGATAAACAATTGGAATAAAAATGGCTAATGTCGCCCTCTAGTGGCTTTTTTTAACCAATAATCAAAACTATCTAATTAACGGATGTGCTAAGTCCAAGTGCTCAAATATCGTCGTTTTTCCAGTTGGGAAATGCAATAACCGATATCGGTTAGAAATTTATTTTCTTTTTCTTTGGAATCCCCAAGAATTAAACACCTGAACCCCTGTCCTTAAAAAAAGTATTCTTTCCCTGAACTGGGAAAAATAAATTTCGAAAATTTAGCTCCGTGAACCTTTTCTCTCTGTTTTTTCCCCCTCGTTTTTCCAACCATAAGATACTCTGAATGCCAGAGGCCAGAAACAAAGAGAAGAAAAAAAAGGCAGATGGACGGTGCTCTAATTCTCTCCTGAGAGCAATTTTAACTAAGTAAAAGGCTAATTTGGAGAATTGATTCACAGCGTTTTTTCCCTTCCTTCACACCCTTACAGCATTCATTTCTGCAACGGGATTTTTTTTTCCACCATTAAAACAGCTGGTGACGACTAGCCCCGCAGAATAAAATGATAATCAATTGCAATAAAATTATAAGCTCAGATAAAAACATAAATTTCGAATTGATAACAATAATGTCCTTCCCATTTTCTGCTAACCACCACGTAAAGCTGATTATACGTATAAATAAATATATATACATTGACCCGATGCATCCTTTTAATCTTTTCAAATACCTCTTCAAAATAGTATTTAAAATAACATTGTGTTATAATGCAGCGGTGGCCAACTCGCGGCACGCGTTCTAGAATTGGCACGAAATGGTATCAGGACTGGCACGCGAATGTTTTTCAAAGGTTACAGGAATTTTGTTAAATTTTTCACACACACACAATCAAAAAAAATTCCCACCAACTCTTAAAAAATTATTTTCTTATGAATGATGGTTTTTTGCTGGCTGCCACGGCTATATTTAGTATGGTAGGCACTCTTAAAATACAATTATGTGATGACATCTGTTCAGTTTTCTCATCTTTGGGCATAGTTGGTGTTCGTATCATGTGTACGAAATTCAGGATCGTCCGCATGGGGAACATGCATTCTATAAAATATTACATTGTATATATATCCATGAATTCTTAGAGGGGGGTTAAGCCCTCTTACGAAATTTATTTGGGAGGGGTTAGTTATAATAGTGTCCCGTAAAAACGGTCTTATGGTCTACATGTTTGAATTAGTGGCACGGCTTGGAACAAGGTTATAATGCTGTTAAAACGAATAAATACATCTTTTAGTCTATAATAACACTTTCGTATGTAAAAAGCTAATAATAATTTCTAACAAAATTATAATATCCTTTCAGAACTTAATGTTTACAATAGCAATATAGGTGAGGTGACCAGACGTCCAGTATTTCTCAGGACAGTCCCAGCTTTTTCTACTTTTTTGGCTGTCCCGACTTTTTTGTAAAAATGTTCCGGTTTTTCACGTATTTTCAACAAAGCCAACTTGACTTTTTATTTTTCATTTTATTCTTCAAATCAACGATTAAAATTACCTTCTCAACTCAGAAATTGAATTACGATAATTGCGAATACAAATAAGAATATTCATCTCACATATTTGAGATGTTTTTTATTCTAATTCACTGCAGTTTGAAGTGGAGCTTTATTTCCCCCAATTGGCAACTTTTCTGTGATTTTAGCGTGAGTTGGCAACTTTGCTCACGTTTGGCATAATTTCTGGCGATAATTGACAATGTCTTCTATTTTCCCGTATTTCGAAGCCCTATTCCCAGTATTTTTCTCGAGCAAATATGGTCAGTCTAAGTATGGGCCTACTAGCCCATCAGATGTTGCAACGAGACAATGAGATTCCGGGCCATATGACGTCATATAATACCAATCTAAACGTTCTCCCAACCCTATAAAACTATTATGACGTCACATACAATATTGGTTGACGAACATGTGGTTTCTAATGTGGTCTCTAAATGTTTCAGAAAAATTATTTTATAAAACTTGAAAAATGCAATCAATTAGCGTAAGGATTGCATTCAAGCGAATGCAACCAATAGACATTGGTTGTTTTTTTACGTTTCGTAAAAGATCTTTTCTCAAACTTTTATAGTGTAATCCCTGTCTTACTCAAACATTCACCTGTGGTCTAACACGTGTTCTTTTTTTTCGAGAAACACTGCTTAAAGTTATCATTATATAATAAAAGAATGGAAAATAAATTGTGATCCTGATTTTTGTGCAAGAAAAGGTTTTAAATCTCATGCCGGGATTACACTGTAAAAGTTCTTTTGTAATAGTTGAAAAATGCAACCAATAAGAGCGTTGGTTACATTCGAGTGAATGTAATCAATGGGTTGGTTTTTTTCAAGTTTTATAATAGATCCTTTATCATAATTTAATAGTGTAATCCCGGCCTTACTCATTCTGTATTCTTTGGATCAAGAAGGAATGACGGTGTTGGAAGAATGCAGTATAAAATTGTGTGCCATCTCTCATGTAAAATACTCATACTAATGGGAAAAAGAAATTTTTAGTTATTACTTGCCAAGTTTTTATGATTTTCAGTTGCAAAATTCTCGTGTATTAATCAATGACATTCGTACCGATGAAAGATGGTTATTACTTACATGGTGGAATTTCGAAGAAATATATTCAGATATTTTTCGATATTGAATAAAAAAATATATTCATCCACAAAAGTGAAAGAATCCAGGTAAGAAAAAAAAAGGGGGGATGAGAAGGTAAAAAGAAGGAATGAAAAATACAAAAAAAAAAAGGTCGTGACATCATAGACCGTTATCGACCGTCCGAATGTATTGACTATCGTCCCGCAAAAACAGCGCAAGAGGAACCGGAACGTGCTGCTCTAAGCCGATATGCAAAGCAGTCACGTGACGAGAAGTAAAATAATAAAAGATAACGAAAACTAAAGAAAATAGGCGAAGGAAAAGAGATTTTGATAGAGACTTCTTCTCTCCCATTCCTTTCTATTTTATTTTTACTTTCTTATTGTTTTTATGTTTTCATTTCTGCTTTTTATCGATCTTTCATGAATTTTATTTTTTTCATCTCAGACCTTTTTCCTGGGAAAGAAGAAAGAACAAAAAAAAAAAAGAAGCATCGAAGATGTTCGGCTAAAAACAAAGAGCTTTAGACGGTTCCTTTTCCTTCATTTCTTTTTTGACGTTCTTAGTTTTATAGAAAAAACGAGAGAGTCTCATTCTGTTTGAAAACTTCTTCGTTCCGCAAGCAAAATAAGAAGCAAAGAAATAAGACGATGCTTCGGTTAATGTAAAAGAAATACATTTCATTTACTTTTGTTCGAAACTTTTCACTTCGGTGACATGTACATATATATATATATACTTATTTATTTGGTTTTTTTCTTTTGGAAAGAGTTTCCAAAACTATATGTGAAAATCGAACATATGTTGTTTCAGTAGTGTTTTTTTTTAAAATAACTTTTACACGTTTTAAACATTGGCTGTAAGTGAAGGAGAATCGATTACTGTAGAATTTTTTTTTTTTTTTGTAAAATTAGTGTGTATCCACAATTAAGATTTTATATATTTATTTGACTGCACTCGTTGTAATTTGGCTTGATGTGAATGCCACTGACTGATGTACGTTGATGATTTTTGATGGATTGGTTTTGTAAAGATTTTCAATGTATTTACTGTACAAGCTCGAATATATCAGAAACTTTTATACACAAATGGTTTCTATTGATGACGTTTCTCATTTTCACCCCTTTTCTATGCTTGGCGTACCCTGAATATCATTTCTCCAGTGTTTTTGCATTTTAAGTCATATGAAATATTGTTTTTGCTTCACGGTTTTGCTACTTTTGTTTTTTATTTGAGAAATTATATTTTTTACAATTTATTTCCAATTAAAAATTTTGTTCATTTTAATACTTCATTTTATTATGCAGTTTTTTTGGAATTCAAATTTAATTTGCTGAAATTCAGTAAGGTAAGGAAGAGAATAACTCGATCGACCATGTTATTATCACTAATTTTAATTGAGCCAAAATTTGGGCTCTTTGAAAATTTGTTTTATTTATGTCCACATTTCAGTTTGTTGTTTTTATTTATTCATTTAATTTATCTATGTATTCATCCATTCATTTATCTATCTATCTCTCTATTCATTTATTTTCGCTCTGTTCATGAAATTTCAGGATATATTTCAGGATTGACTGATTTTGCAAATTTTCTAAACCAGCTTCACGAAAAATTAATGAAAATTAGCACTTTTTTGCTCGTTATTTTCCAAATGCAGAAACCTACCTTGTTTTGTTTATTCCCTTATATAAAGTGGAACCTCGCTACAACGATACTTGATATGACGATAAATGCCTCTACAACGATATTTTTTCAAGTCTTGTTTGGAAATGTCTATAGTCCAATGTTAAACTGCTGGCTCTCGATATAACCATAATCCCGCTACAACGATATTTTCTCTTGGTTCGCAGAGTATTCTTATATCGCTATTTCATTGTAGTTTCCAAATTTTTCAGAAACTCTCTCGAACCTTGAAATTTTAGCTTGAAATATTTTTTCTTGTTTTCCTAGTTCTAAAATCAATTTCGACAATAGTTATTATGAAAGTGTACAATACAGTATTGTAAAAATCTTCTATTTCAGGTCAAAACTGTTTTCAAAAAAGCATGTGAAGAAAAAAAATATTTCCACTTTTAGCAACAAACTACAGGTGACCTTAGAAATTGCTTCACATTAGCTATGACAAGCCCTATATAAGAAACCTTTTCCTTTAAGAACGAAAGAAAAACACCACCAAGTAATAAAAATGGAAAAAAACCGCCGAAGAACTGTAACTATGATTAATTTTCGTTGAGTCTGAAACCTGTACGAATATACCTTTCGCCACCCGAGTGAACTGATGCGGTCAGAGAACCATGTCGCTTCTGAAATACCTTCAAGATAGATATCTGGTACTGAAGTAAAATGGCCCCAGAGTTTGGTTGAGCTTCTTTCTTTTAACTTTTTTTTTTTTTTTTCTAGAAAAATCTTTCTTTCTTCTCTCCACCACAACCTCAAGATCTCTTCGCTCCTTTTGCAACTTTCACCGCCCCAACAGCACCGTCACTTGATGACTCTGCATCATCTTCCCTACGGAAAGTCGTTAGAGGATTTGATAAATTACCAAGCTACGGAAACCCCAAAAAGTTGCCATCAGAAAGCAGAAAATGTTCCCGGTGAACAGAGTGCGGAAATGTGAATTTAATTGAATGGTTACCCTCTGTCTGCTTCTTTACAGAAGTTCTGAAAATTAGAGGCTTCTCTTCCCTACTCTCCTCGATCGCTTTCTTTCTATATAGTTACACGATGGAGGTTTGATGTGGTGTGGACTGAAGATATTTTCTACCATTACCGTTCACCGTTCCGATTTCTATGTCGCAGGTACTGAAATCCATGCCCTACTTTATGTATGAGACTACTTCAGAATCAACCTCAGAGATTCTTTCTCGATTTTCCGTAGTTCGTGAATGGCGCCGAATAATTTCGACCGAAGTATTTCAAAAGTTTCGCTTGTGAATAGTCATTAGCCATTGAATCCGTCTGGACTTTTTAGATCAAAGAATATTCTTAATCATTCCGTCTGAACCCCGACTGTTTGTCTCCAATCCGTTGGGTTTGAAAACGTATCATATTCCTCGTGATAAACCTATAAATCATTATAATTACTATTATTAATACTCAGGCAATCAATTTTTTTTTATAAAATAACATTTTTGCATTTTTATTAAAATATTATGTCACGGAATCAACAAACATAATAATTGCAAAAAAACCCCATTTCTAGCAACCATCAATCCTGGTCAGTTCCTCAATCATTCATTATTTTTCACTTCTTTATCCCGGATCTATACTTTTATAGTGTTTGATATGATGCGCGGTTGTAACCTCTTTACACCTGAGCCAAAACTGAATATTTAAAAAAATTGTTTGTATGTCAAAATGCCTTTTAAAAAGAAAAAAAAATTATAATTTACTAAATAATTTGGTTGATATCTTTACTAGGACCATTTGAGTCACATACACACATGTGTACCTCAGGTCTTAACTTGGAAAAATAATGATTAAAAACCATTTAAAACTGTTAAAAATAAGATAAGAACACATATGGTTACTTTGGGAACGAAGAGGTTATTGAATACTATTCTACAAAAACAGTTTTTTACTGATTAGTATAAATTGACAGTTTTTATTCAAGGGAGTTTTTAGTTACATCAATAGCATTGATTGTGTTGTTCAGCATCAAATGATTCACGATTTTTGAATTGTCGTGTGACAATGTGAAACCATGTCATTGGGCACAGCAAATGTATGCAAGAACTGCAAACCCCTACGTTTATAAAAACTTCTATGAACTTAGATAAGTTCATCATCTTGTCAGTAACAACTAGAGTTCCATAGTACATCTGCTGAGAGAGAGAGAGAGAGAGAGAGAGAGAGAATAGAAAAAACACTTTAAACACTAATTTTTTTATGGTACTTTATATAATATGTTTAACACGTTGATGTTACAGAGCGAAACCTCTTTACCTCAACAAATTTGAAAACTATTGTAGACATAGAAGAAATACTGTAGTGCTAACTAAGCACCCACCCATCTCCAAATTCTGCTCCTCTATATTGATGCATGTTGAATGAAATGCACGTTAATAAAATAAATGTTGAATAAAATGAATGATGTTAATGTATAATTATAAAAATGCACGTTGATAATGAAAAATAATTTTGAAAAGCAAAAAACATTAGACAAAGCTCTAATTCATGTCTTTATCAACACAACGCAACTATAAATCTACAGTTTACTTAATTTTTGCATCGAACTATGTGTCAGTAAAGTCAAATAAAATAGTACTAAAATACGCAACAACAACATGGGTTACTTAATTGATGGAAATGACGTGAAAGACGAATATTGATGAATATCATGACACTCTATCATGAAAAATTATTTAATTAAAAAAATATAAATTCAATGAGAGATTGCTTATCATTTTATCTTTCAGAATTCAGACTCTATATTGTATTTCTCCTTTACCATCGGCTAGTAACATTGATGGCATGAATCCCAATTACATGATCGTACTCAGACAATTAAACATTTTGCTTAATAAAACTTTCAACATCTATGATGAACTATGCAGGTTGTCCTTAAGTCCTAATTCGGCCATTACCTAATCAACCGCTCGTCATAGAGGCATGGTTCTGATTTGCAAAATGCTCAAAATGTATTCAAGAATCACTCTGTACCAGTTTCAAGAGCGAAAATGCAGTGTGTCATGAAATAAAAAAAAGTCTTAATTTTTATTCGCCCCCCCCCCGTCCACTGACTTCCAATGAAGTTGTTGTTGCCGTGTCTCTTCTGAGCCCAACAAAATTATTCGCTGAGATATTTGAATTCAAAATCGAACAAAAGTTGGGTAATAATAGAAATGAGGGAAATAAGCGTTGTCCATTAGTTTTTGCTGTTCTTTTCCGGTTTTTGTTCGATTTTTGAATTTAAGTATCTCAGTAAATATCCCTTTTAGAAAACTGAATTTTTTTCGTTTTCCTCAGGAGAGACAAGGAAACAACTCTATAATAGAGATGTTAGAGGACGGAGGCATATAAAAACGTAAATTTTTTCAAATTTTATAACACGTTGTATTTTCACTCTCGAAACTGTTAGTGATAAACTAAGTGATTTTTGAACACCTTTTGAACCCTTTTTTTTAAACTAGGATCATACTTCTTGTGAGATAAAGGTCGAATTCGGTCTTATTTGGCACCCTGTATACAACTCCATAAAGTAATAGGTATTGATGAATATAATTTTATCTCCGGGAATATAATTTCAATTTATCTGAAGTACTTCAGAGCACTGAATAACTCCATATTTCCCACGATACCCCACGGGATTTATAATAAGCTTCCGGAAATATTTCAAGTAGAAAATCACATTACGACAACAGAAAAGCACTACACATTTCCTGACGGTAAAGAAATTAGGAAATTCGTCGTAGGACTTCACGGATAATGTCATAACCTTCCGCATTTCCATTCATATTAAAAAAAAAAAAAACCTATCTAGTATATTTTCCATCAACTCTTCGAAAACTCTCTTTCCCACTTCAGGCGAGAAAAGTAGAAAAAATAAAATAAAATAAATAGGATTTTTTCCTATATCCAAGAAATGACACAAATAACCCGGCTGAACCAGGAAAATACTCGCGGCCTCCTCAATTCGTCCTAGCAAAACAGGAGATGGAATAATAAATAATAATAAAAAAATGAACCTACATGGAAACCTCTTCGCTTCGAGAGATATATAAGCGATGGATCTATCTTCAAGGTAAACAAGAAACGACTTAAAAGAAAATCTATTTCATTTCTGTATTTTTTGTATATTTTTTTAAGATATGGTACCACTAGTGCATCAACAAGCAGCACGTTCAACGGCTTTCAAAGAGAAAATTGAATAGATGCTCATTACACAACTCTCAGCTGGAGAGGCCATAGGAGGAAACGAAAATGATTTACGCATTACAAAACACTGGATGTGTCTCTCCCTCGGTATATCCAAAATTCCTCTCTTTTCCTCATTTTTACTCTAGATAAATTATTCCAGTTTTTATTTTTATTTTTTTACCATCCTTTTCTTCATATTCATATGGGAAATCCTCGATGAAACGGACTTTTCTTATTTGAAACAGAATGATGATCCTAAAATTTTGAACAAAATCAATTGCCTAGAATAATTTCAGTTTTAATAGATAACTCTACGCAGGATGATTTGGCACATATTAGCAATTCTTATCATTTTCCGATCTTCAAATTTTTCAAAAAAAAAGTTTTCGGCTAGAGGATTACATCAATTTTAATGTGAGGCTATCGGTTAAAAGATTATTAATGCACTTTCGTCTCCAATGCAATAAGATCCTTTAAAATAAAGGGAACTTATGAAATTCACCCTGATAGTATTTACACTATATGGAATAAAATTAAGCTTGAGACATGGCCCCCAAATTATTTTTACTTGCCTCATTTACGATGACTTAAAACGACACGTTCTTGGACCCGTTGAGACGAATACAGACATTTATGTTTTTCTAAAAAAGCTCAATGACAACTGTAAAAATTTGTATACCTTTCTCATCAAAAGTTTGGATCCGAGAGATTTTTGCTTATTTTCATAAACACTCTATTTTTCCCAAACTCCGTACAATAATCGAATATGTAAAAATTTCCAAGACCTGGCTTGGTTTATTCTTTATTTTCCCATGTGTGCATTTATTTTATTTTTTCTGATTTTATATAATACCTTTCATTGTGTGAGATTATTCTGTTTACATTTTTTTTATGTTTTGTTAACACTATTCACTTTCTCCTGTAATGGACAATTGCCTAAACAGAAGTTAAAATAAAGATTTATTGATTGATTGATATTAAAAAAAAAAAACTATCGAAAAAATATTTCCCATTTTCACTCTCTTTCCCATTTCGGGCGAGAAAAACAAAAATAATAAAATAGGATTTTTCCTATATCCGTGACGCATCAAGAAATGACACAAATAACCCGGCTAAACCAGGAAAATATTCGCAGCCTCCTCAATTCATCCTGGCAAAACAGGAGATAGAATAATAAATAATAAAAAAAAACAAAAACGAACCTACGTGGAAACCTCTTCGCTTCGAGAGATATATAAGCGATGGATCCATCTTCAAGGTAAACAAGAAACGACATAAAAGAAAATCTATTTCATTTCTGTATTTTTTGTAATATTTTTTTTTTTAAGGTATAGTACCACCAGTGCATCAACAAGCAGCACGTTCAACGGCTTTCAAAGAGAAAATTGAATAGAAGCTCATTACACAACTCTCAGCAGGAGAGGCCATAGGAGGAAACGAAAATGATTTACGAATTACAAAACACTGGATGTGTGTCTCTCCCTCGGTATCCAAAATTCCTCTTTTTCCTCGTTTTTCCTCCTGATAAACTATTCCAATTTTTTTTTTTTTTTTCATCATCCTTTTCTTCATCTTCATATTCACATCCGTGTAATAGAACAAATAAATACAAAAAAGAAAATATATATAATAATTTACATTTCCCGGCTCATCTTTTTCACTCAATCCTGCCGGAAATAAGTGATTAGGAAAATCATAAATTATGTTTCTTTTTTCCGCCGGGAAAAAAAAAAAGAAATAAGAGGAAAATATCACTAGGAAGTAGGAAAAATGGGAAAAAAGGGAGAGAGAGGGAATCCATTCGACACCCCGTAGAATAAAAACGCTATCGATTCTATAGAAAGAAAGGAACAAAAATATATCTATTTGCTCGTTAGACCTCGGTGTTTTCCATTTTTCACGCATTATCAAGACCACGTTTTGAAATTACTCCGATTTTTGTTTTTTGTAATGGACTTTTTTTCCCCCCCTGTATTTATGTGAAAAATGGGTGTATGAGAAACAATTTCTGAATTAACTGGAATAAAACGTTTAAAGTAAAAAAAAAAAAAAATTTTAAACTTATTTCAAAGTTTGTTACAGAACGTATTGGTGCTTAATGCTTGTAACAGCAGTATAAGCCTACTTGCCCATCAGATGGTGCAAACAGCTAATGAGTTTCCTATACCTATTGTTAGGCTGACCATATTTCCTCGAAAAAAAATACGGGAAATTGGGACTCCATTGTCGATTATCGCCAAAAATGACGCTAAAAATAAAAAAAAGTTGCCAAATATTGGAGAAATTACGTAAAAAACCAAAATGGCAGGAAATAAAGCATTACTGCAAATTGCAGGGGATTTAAATGAATTCAACGAAATAAAACGTTCACCAAGACAAATGCGAGAGGTTTATATTCTTATTCATAATTGTAATTATCATAATATATTTTATAAGTGGGAAAATAATTTCATTCTTTGATTTCAATAAAAAATAAAAATTCAAGTAAGCTTCGTGTAAAAAACGGGAAAAACCGGGACACTTTTGCTAAAAAGTCAGAACGACCAAAGAAACAGGAAAAACCGGGCCTGTCCCTTGAAATACGGGATGTATGGTCACCTAACCTATAATACTAGTTGAAACGTTCTCTGAACCCTATTAAACTACTATGACGTCACATAAAATCTTGGTTGGCAGACATGCAGTTTGTCTCTCATAATCACACATACAGTATTTGCTGGTGGACTAACAGCTGGTTTTTTCTTCTCGAGAGAAACACTGCTTAAAGTTATCATTTTATATAAAAAATATGGAAAATAAATAAATTATGATCCTGATTTTTGTGGAAGAAAAGGTTACTCAATTATTCTTATATGGATTTTGTGGATCAATGGCGTGTGGAAGAATATACATTATAAAATTGCATAAGCGCCACATTACCAGATCACGTAAGTGATTCCCAGCGCAGCTCCGGATCACAGTGTCGCGCAGAGCATTTTCGGATCAATTAGGCTACTCGCGGTATATTTGCAGATCACTTGAGTGATCCGTTGCAGTTCCAGATCACTCAAGTGAACTAGGGACATTTGAGTCCGTGTGATAAAAAACACGAAATTTTTCAATATTCAAAAAACTTAATCAAAATTATGCCATGTGTTATTCTGAAATAGAGGTTGCAGTTTAATAGTTGAAATTCTTTGAATATTTTACGAAAGCCAAACTTCAAGATCTATCGCGAGATCTGCAACATTACCCATATAACCAACACACTTGTGACAGCTAAAATCTATTATTGTGTCACGAATGTGGTATTTGCGTCAATTTGGTTGACATAAGTAAATTTACTCTCCACTCTGGAAAGTTACACAAGACTTCAAATCAGTTTGAATCTTGCGAGACGTCTCATGGCCATCTAAACTGCTCGTGGAAATGTCCAGCGCATGGCTAGATATGAATGCGTTCTGTCTTATTTAATAAATGAAAGTATATCGCGTCTAACTGTCTGGCTTGTGAAGTTTTCCAATAAAACTCAGCTTGACAATCTCTCTCTCCCGTTGTTTTAACCAACACGCATAACCACGATATAAGTAGGCAGTTTTTACTAAAAATAACACATTTCAGAAGTAACGATTAAAACACTAGCTTGACTAACTTTATGCATTTAGCGTAGGTTGCAAGTTTCGAAATACTATGGAGAACTGCTATATCTATTGTTTCACAAAATCTTCGAAATCTGTGCCACTAAGTTTTCAATTATTACTGTACATACAGGGTATCCCGTAAGTGCTAACGCGGTCTTTATCTCATGAATCGTTCGTTGTAGTGGTATGATTTCAATTTTAAAAATGCTCAAAATGCGTTCACAAATCGCCTTGTATCATTTTTGAAACTGGAAATACAGTGTGTAACAAAATAGAAATCTAAATTTTTAAACGCCCCCCCCCCGTTCCCTAATTTCCAATTAGAAAGTTATTGTCCTGCCTCTCTTGAGGCCAATGAAAAAAGTTCCACGTTTCTCAGTACAATATTCGCTAATATATTTGAATTTGAAAATGGGAGAAGGGGGAAAGAGAACAGAAATGTTGCACTTAGAAACTTGGAATTTGGGCTCAGAAGAGACAGGGCAACAACCCTCTAATTGGGAGTTAGAGGACAGGGGAACCGTATAAACACTTAGATTGTTTATTTTGTGATTATTTTTTCCACTCTGAAAACTGGTACAGGGTGATTTCAGAATGCATTTTGAGCATTTTTTAAATTGAAATTATGCCTATACAATCAACGGTTGATGATATAAAGGCCACGTTAGCACTTACAGGACTCCCTGCAAATTTTAGCTAAAGCAATTTTAATGAATATTCTAATATATTACAGTGATTCTTTCTCCCATATCGAAATTATACTAGCCAATTAAAAACACGAGAGCGTTCAGAAAGAAAATACAATTCAAGAACTAATCATTCTTACATACTGTAGCTTTAGTGTTTGTTCAATTCGGTTAAAATCAGTTTTAAAAACTTTCCGAGATTATTTGACGTTCAAACTAATCAAGTTCTTGAAACAAATTCAATTTTTCGGATATACTTTATCAGACGTAACGGGACATGGACAACAGAAGAAAACTTAACCTAATTCCACGCATTTTCTCTCTCATCAAAGCAAGTAGGAAGGTGCCAGTAATTGACTTGCAGAGCTAAAATGGGATTTGTACTAAAATTTAATTTCTCCGAAACGGAAGTTGAGCTCATTTGATTAGCTTTGCGTAACTTTCCTTTGGCCGATTCATTGATCATCGGAAATTCATCCGATTTGTCGATTTCTGTGGGAGAGTTTCGTGCTCAAGTGTTATGCCGCGTAACTGATGGCCGCACATAACTTGTCATGCTGAGTCAATTAATGTGAAAATGCGGGAAAGCGGCTCCTACTATACCCCCTCCCCCCCCCAAAAAGCCGATTTTCTATAGTCTTCTCTCAACAAAACTCCACGAACATGCCCGCCCGTCCTTTATTCAAGCTCCCAAACTGAGCATCGGAATATCTGTACTTGTTCATCACAAATCCAATAGAGCTAAATTCGCCGAGCAGCAGCAGTTGTGTTGACTAGCATCTGCTGCCACTACAATGGAGTTGCGGAATGTCGATGTTTTCTATCGGGCGATATCACCAAGGAAATATGTTACCCAAAATATGGAAAACCAACACTGCAGTACATCTCCGATCAAGAACGCAACTGATGTAAATATCAATTAGAAATTACTGCATTTAATTGTAATGAGACTTTTATAGGAAAAGGGATTTTAATTTCTCAGGGTATCCGACAATCTTTCCTTCATAACATTTTTTGGTATAAAGTGTCCCAAAATGGTGAAAACAATAATACATTTTGGACTCACTATGCCATTTTCTATGAAAAAGTAAGTTTTATGTCAAATTTTAAGCAAAATTCATGGAATATTCATACACGATTGTAAAAAGTTCTATGAATAGATTATTTTGTTATTTCCATAGTGCATTTAGCTGGTGACGATGCAGGATATGAACCAAAAGTTAGAGGATTGTATGATACGCTCATAAGTTTACAGTCAAATCTGTTAATTTACGTGTAGAAGTTTTTGAAATTTCACTCTACACATCGTCTATTAAACGCTTTAATTAGATCTTAGTTAATTATGTGATAGACCTTAGATTTTTCGGTTCATAACCTCAAAAATATATAACAAAATATCATATTAAAATTTCATTGTGATATACAACGAACATATTTTTAGAACTCATGTTTCAAACTCAAGTAAAATGTCAAAAATAGCGTTCTTCGTAAAACACGTTTAAAATGTTCATTTACGGTATACTTGTATGTAAAAACATAGCACTAAAATGACCGTAACTTCGATTCTAAGCGTCATGTAAACAGAACAAAGCCTGTTTTGAAATCACAAGTAACAGGGCTTCCCTAAAAAATAAAATAAAAAGCGTTATTTTCTTCCTAATTTGTGTTAATTGCATTTTTAATTGGGTTGCTGTATTTTTGAAACATATGACAACCATATTTTTATGGGCATCTTTTTATCAGCCACCTCGTTGGGCATTTTGCCTGTTGTGGTGTTGTATTTGTATTTGTATTTGTATAAAATGATGTCAACGTAGTCGGATACCTCAAGTTTGCATGCGATCTACATTATTCTTTTCTATTTGTTAGAAGAGAAATACAGTAAAACCCATCTTATTGGGAACCCTTGTTCTACGGCCAAATAAAAATTTCCCAGCAAAAAGCCTATTTAAATAATGCATTTCGAATCCGTTTAACGGTTGCCCTCAGATACGATCACGAACACCATTTTCATCATTCGTTCCATTGGACTAAAACTCTGTACGGACACCAATGACTGTAATTTCGGTTCGGATTATGCTCACTAGTGGACAACGAAAGATTGACCATTTGATCAACTCCGTATTTGGCTACTTTTGAATGAAATTTTCGAAGTTTGTTAATATTTATAAACTTTGACGTCCGTTTAGAACGGTATTTCCCAAAATGGGCAATATCGCCTCCTGGTGGGCGATGGAATGTTCCTATGGGGCAATAGAAGCTACGGCTATAACACAGGATTCTATGGGCTTGTTTGAATTAGGGGAGGGGGGTCTCGAATACAATGAAAAAACGTAAAATTGCAGTTCATGCTCTTGAAAATTAATTTAATGCATTCATTAAATGCATTTCCGTGTAAAAACAATGTCGGAAAGTCTTTGGATTGCGTCTCGCAGCTTAAAATACATATTGAAGTAGTTGTAATGCTCAGAAAACCCACCAAACATCGATTGATCAGTTTCAAAGATGTTCATCAGATCCAAAAGATGTAAATTCAGTGTTGATGAACTTTATATAATATTTCTTTTCTAATTAATTTTAACTGCGTATGTATACAGTATTTGTGTATTTTGATGACTTTAAACGCATCTCATATTGTCTTAATTTCATTCCTATTCAAATAAAGTACCATTTCAGTTATTGTTAATACTATACAGGGTGTCCACTCCTATTATTGTTGTTCAGTGGCTATTTCCTGAACCGTTTGTTTTAGAGACAACTTTCAATTACAAAAGAATGTTTCAAATGATGTCACCCATCGTCTTAAATGCCGTTCAAATGAAAAGAATTATTTATAAAAAAGTTACAAAATCTAAATTTTTATAAGTACAATATTAGCCGAGATATTTAAATTCAAAATGAGAGAAGACAGAGAATGACAGAACAGCATGAACTAAGGAACAAAGCTCCTTTCATGTTTTTCTCTCCCAACTTTTCCCCGATTTTATAATTCAAATATCTCAGCAAATATTTCTTAAACACGTGGAAATATGTTTGTTGGTCTTAGGAGATATAGGACAAAAACTTTCTAATTAGAAGTTAATTGGGGGGGGGGTGTCGAATCAAAATTTTCAATTTTTCATCAATAATTTTTTTTCATTTGAACGACATTTAAGATGATGGGCGACATCATTTGAAACAGTTTCTCTAATTGAAAGTTGTCTCTAAAGCTAACGGTTCAAGAAAAAGCCATTGAACAACGATAAGAGTGGACACCCTGTATAATACAATTTAAATACGGACCTTCCCTTACGGTCACCCCTCTTTTACGGACAATTGTTTTTCACCCACGCGTGTCCGCAGAAAAGGGTTTTTTTTTACTGTAAAAAAGACTTGAAGGACCAAGTGGCTTGTAAGCAGCTTGCAGTGGCAAATATTTCTAAAAATCTGACCCGAATAAAGGACTAACATTTCTAAAAATGGACACGAGGTGGACGATTCTCTCTATACCCTACCCCGATCAATAACAAGGAAAAATGTTAAGAAAAAGAAAGAAAAAAAATTGGTTTTTTTTTTGTTCTCTTCTCTACATTCTTATAACGTCCGTGGGCTCCGTTCAAATCACAGAGGAGTAATGTCTTTCATCTGGCCTTTCCCAAGGGGCCGGGTGGCGCACTTCTGACAAAAGAATGGAATATAAGAGGAAAAAGAACCACCACCACACCAAAAGGAAGTGCTAGCAAGAGCGTAAAAGAAGACAGCAGTGTACACGGAACTGATTTTCCCATGGCAATTTTGTCATCGATTATTTAATCGAAGACGTCGGAAGGAAATCTGCAAGATGACCTCAATTTTACCGGAGTTCCCTCTTTTTTGTCGATGACTCGTTTTGTCCAATGACTCCCAAACTCATAGAAATGTCTTGATGGGTCGCATGATTTTGTTGTGCGTAATGAAACGTAAATGTCGAATCCTCTATTAACTCATATAACGTTCGTACTTCATCTCGTCTCTCCCCAACTTCAGAAAGATATCACCGTTATGGAGTTTCCCTGATGTCCAGACTTCGTGATTGTCATTATATTCCTCCACAGAGGAAAGAGATTCCTTTCATTACTTAGAACTACATTTTTTCTTTCTTTTTTTTCGCGTTTGTGAAACACGTTTTCTGAGAAAATCGAGTTACTTTCAGAGAGAGAGAGAGAGAGAGAAACTCTGATGACATAATCAGTTGAAAACTCGGAATTTCTAAGGAAAGATGGTCTACATAAAGCATTAAATATGAAGTCCTAGCACGATGAAGGGAAAAGCATCACTAACCAATCTCGAGTTCAATTATTCGAATTTGGAAATATGAGTTGAATTATTGCCATGCGATTGAAAATCCTATTAACCAAGTAAATAATTTTATACAGTTCATATTGGCTGCATGAAAAAGAAAATTACCGATGAATACTATTTAGTGTATACAGTAGGACCTCTCGATAACGGACACCCAGGGGACGAAAAGTTTTGTCCGCTGATTGGTAGTTACGATATACTGTGGGACCTCGTTTATACGACTTTCATATTTATACGACGTTCACAATTGGTTCTCAGACATTTTAATGTTAAAATGTACGTGTATTATACACACTGTCTAAAAGTGAATACACCGGTGATTGTGTATAATCATCATTCTTTTCGATAAAGAAAGTTTCATTAATTTCACTACATTCATCACTTTCACCGGCACGATTATGCTTAGTTCCCGAATAAAGATGGAAAGTCCGAAAAATATGGAAAAATTTATATATAACCTTTTTTTAAAGAATTTTACATGTTTTAACACATACATGAAACGTGCATTCCATATTTTGTAGTGAAAATTTAATTAAAGTAAAATAATTGTAAAGAAGATAAGAACATTCTTAGGAACATTATCAGTTTCGTAATAATGACTTTTGTTTCACATGTTATCAACAAGCAAAACCAACACACACACACATTACCATTCAAATTCACCATCCTGGAACATAATTAGGTTTAGTTAGTTAATTAAGTAATTCATTGACGATTTTTCATATTTATCAACACGAGCTTGGGATTAAACATTATCTTAGTTGAATATGATACATTCTCGGTTTATGACCTAAATTTAATAAATTAGATTTTGAAAAAAATAGTTTGCCTGATTTTACTGTCCGCTAACGGCGAGTGTGATACAATAATGACCTAATTTCACGGGACCGGGGATCACAAAAGTATCCGTTTAAGGGAGACGTCCGTTATCGGGGAGTGTCCGTTAGGGGCGGTTCTACTGTATGTTACGGAAATGTGACAAATCGGTTATTATGCATACTTTCAGAACTTGCAAATAAATGCATCACTTTTACAGGCGAATATGCATAATAACCAAGTATCGTTGGCAAATTTGATAAATACTTGAAATTTATCGCTTTTATCTGACCATTAAATTTTCTGAAATAATTCGACGAACCACTAATTTACAGTACGTGGATATAATTTTTTATTAAAACCTATGTGAATATCATAAATATTAGTTGCACACAACTGAATCATTTTCATTTTGTAAGAAGTAAATTTCGGGTGTGACTGAGGACCATAGATTGAAAAATTTTGCCTAGTGTAATTGGTGAATTTGATAAATACGAAAAAAAATTCAAATGAGTCTAATATGAGTGATAATATGGTCGGACCCCTATGAAATTATTACAATTTATACGATCGTACTCCGATACAATGGCACAATACATCTACGAATTATCATGTACAGAATATCATATACTACGATTTATCATGCTTACCAATGACGCCACACTTGAATGTTTTTCATAATCGCCGATAAAATGATAATTTCTTTGCTACTTATTAAATTTACCAACAACGCGACGCTTGAGTAAAAGAGATTAATTTAGTAAATTTAGGGAAATTTATCAACTTACAAAAACGATCAGCGGTTATGCATAATAACCGGTTTGTTATGTATAATAACCAGCTTTATCACATTTACTGTAGCATACGCATTATTGAAAATAAAATAGCGTCTGATTTGGGAATAAGGGAGATGTGCGAATGCGCTAGTCCTAGTGGAGATATTGACCCCAAATACAAATACAAGGCCACAACAGGCAAAATGTCCAACGACGTAGCTGAGAAAAAGATGCCCATAACAAATATGGATGTAAATAAATTAATAAGTTAATTTTCAAATTAAATAATTAATTAATTAATTTGAAAAAGTTCTCTTCAAATGACATTTTCACATGCAATAAGCACAAATCAATCGCAAAAACTTTAAATAGTCAGTTTTAGCTCAGGAGTGAAGAGGTTAGAGGAATATTCGATGGTTGCATTAATTCTGAGAGTGCTCGGCATAGTGCTAAAAATAATATGGATATTCGAGCACCAAGACACCCTAGGCTCCGATGGTAATAAGCGTCTTATTAACAAAACATGCACATGCGCGATTGCATCACAAAGAAATATTACACGTGTCAAGCGGCTGATAGCACCTGATATGTAAAATGTACGCATGTGCTATTACGTCACAAAGGAATGTGCCACGTGGTTCTCTCTCTATTATGATTTCCATAGTTTTTTACTAAGCCTATTCGGAATAGTTCTAGCATTTTTATTAGATGGATTGAATTCGGAGTCCAATAAGAAGCGAAATTTTAGAAATGATCAGATTGTAATATATTAGATTTGTCATCCTTTCAGACAAGACATTGAAGTCACTACCGGACTTATTTCTATCCTATAATTTAGTTTGTTGGAAAGGTTTAGAGCTTCCCATGGGGTCTTTTACCTTTATACAGTCTGAACTACATCAATTTTTTTGGACTAAATTCAGCAGGACTAATAAAAGATATAAAGGTTCGCTCTAACATTTATCTGTCTCTCTCTCTCTCTCTTTCTTTCTCTTCTGAGGTTGGTCTGAAAATAGATTTGGGAAAAAAGGGCGGGTAAAAGAGAGAGCAACAACAAAAAGATGTGATAGACAACCTCGTCGGAGAATTATTATTTCATTTGGAAAGTTCCTAAGCTAGTAGAAGGCAATCCAGCCGTAAAATTAGACTGCATAGGTACAGGGATTGAGTAGAGACTGCTAGGGCTTGTTTCATTCTATCTCTGTAACTGGAGCGGTGGTGGGTAGATAGATCCTGGATGGGGGAGGGGGAAAAAAGGAGAATTGTAAATGCAATGAGAAAACCAGGAAAAAAAAAATTGGAACTTGCTTTTTTGGAGAAAAAGGAGAGGTTGGGAGAGAAGAGTTTGTTTCTGAAGGAAACAAGGCGTATGAAGGAATAAAGGGGGTCGGGTAGTAGATTTTTCTGTGTTTTTCGGGGAAGTGCGATCCAAGTGAAAAAAATAATAATAATAAAAAAACGATCCAAAAAAAAAAAAAAAAATTACGGAACACGGAAAGTAGGAAAACGAGTTGTGCAATAACGTTTTATTCTTTTCTTTTACCGAATCGGTTGTTTGTGCGTATAGAGAAAAAAAAGTAGAGAGAGAGACTTAAAAAATAGTCTGTAATGGCTTATCGCTGGATTGGACTTCGATATCGTCCGAAACCCGTTTAATTGCGTGAAAGGAAAAATGTCCCGTTTTCCTCCATCCAGTTTCTCCTGTGTTTCCTCTCTTTCTCCACCCCTCTCCTTCATTCTTCCAGGACGGTTAAAAAGAAGCAAATGTGATTTAGCGGAGCATTTTGCCGTGTATTTAAGGGACTGTTGAATGATTTTTCCATGGGCTGTATTCTTTGATGCGTAGAAAGAGACATAAAAAAAAAATAATGGAAAAAGAGGAGAGAGAGAGAGAGAGAGAGAGAGATTCCTTGCCGAATCGGAGTTTGTATAATGAGCTTTCGTTTAGGAATGTGCTATGTCTTACTGATTAGTGAGCCAGAATAGTAATCCTCTTCCGTGTGGAGTTAGGAGGCTAGAAATTTAGTAATGATGAATAGCTGTGAAATACCCGAAATCTGCATATATATCTTGTTTCAATCCATTAAAGACTATATATATGTTTTGAAAATTTTGGGTTTTATGAATGAAGGAGTGTGTGTGCAACTACTATTGTATACATACATACATATAAATGCATCAATCACGATGTTTATCTAAAAATATCCTTGAATATCATTACCGTTCTGGTGTGTGTGATTTCATTCCGATGCCAAGTTCTGGTACAATTTTTAGCAAAAGTTATATTTTTAATTTAATCGATGACATTATTTAATTTATACTCTTAAATCTTCATGATTTACAAATATTTTGTTTGTTATGGTTCTTGTGCATATGTTTTTCCTATATATTTTCTATACTCACTTGAAGTTGTTTTTGTAGCAATTTTATCCTTGATGCTAGAAGGTGTCATTTACAGGGGTAGATAAATTATTATGTCTACAAAAATAAGTCATCACAAATAAACCTTCCAATTCCATTCTTGAAAGGGTTAATTATTAAAAATAGTAATTATAAATATATTTAATGAAGCAGGTCGGACATGTTTATGAATATTCTAAGCAATATTTGTTATTAATTTGCGAAAGCTATTAGTTTCTCGAAGGGACTCCATTGGGTCCTGCTTCTGGCAATGACGGCCCTGATATTGATGCCTCTCCGCTGATAGACTTGTGATGGAAAAATGGTAGGAACCCCCCACCCCCCGTAATTAGTAGCACAATCACCCCCGGTTAATCGGATATCACGATTCCAACACACAATATCCAAGCATGAAGGGAACAATTTAATTGTCATTTTATAACGTTAGTATATATATAGTTTATATATTGAAAACTGATGAAGAGTCAATATTAATAAAGCTTCTAGAATAAATCAGTCATCAAAAATGAAATGAAAATTATGGAATTTTATTACAATTATCATAATACCTAAGATTTTTACTTTTTATTAGGAAAGTTAGCGCCCTCTATTGGCTTGACAGAGAACAAAAACAAAATAATTAAACATACATATTGAAGGCAGCTTGAATACTTGGAGGCCAGTTCCTACTGTCAAATAGTTTTTTTTTTAATCTTAACTTAGTGTGTAACATATTTTCCATTATTTACAAAAAAATAAATATTTCATTCAATAAAAACAATATGTGTACATCAGTTGATGTGTATTAGCGGTTCTCGTGTGAAGCGTAATATTTGATTAAACGGAGAAGAGTCATTGAAAATATCATATTAAGTGGGGAACTTTAACATTGTCTTTATGGGAAGAATTTTGTGCCGCAGGATTTTATCCTTCTAAGCGGCTTACCCGTTTATCCGTTATCTGATCAAGCGAGGCCGACTGTATCTGTGGTCTGATGATAATAAGATTTTAGAAGTGCGTATGGGATGAACATTTGTTGAAAAACCTTTTCCTCTGCTCACACACACACAAATTCTTTCACTAAATCCTGAAATTCATGAGACATGATTTTCTTTGTAAAAAAGGGAACACTTCCTCTAGTATTGAGGTAATTTTTTAAAGAAGTTCTATTGAAATATATTCCACAGTGGAAATAGTGATAGATTGCATAGTTTCGTGATGTCTCAGCTTGAAATCCCAGACATGTCGAACAAGCAACATCTTCAGCTGCAGGGTATGTGCACCAGACCCCAACAATTCTTGTTGGACCACCGTGAGGAAAAGTAAAATTTTAAGACTGGTGCCAAGATTTTTCACAGAAAAACCAAGACTCTTGCTGACTTTTCTTCTCTCCGTCCGTTCTCGAACAAACAGCCAGACAGTCATTCCTTTGAATAAACGTGGCTTTGTTCCCTACAAAAAGACGGAAGCATAAAAAAAAGGAGTGGAAGATTGTTATAGCCCAAGTGCTTCTTTACACGTCTCGCTGATTCCAACTTCTGCATGAATAACTTCGTTACACAATATCGCCTCAAATTCGGAAACGATTTCTGCGACTACTACAATACGAAACGAAGAGGACTGAGAAAGACTCTCCTTCTACAAATGGAATATATTGGAAGAAGAAGAGGAATCTCACATTCTCTCTCTCTCTCTCTCTTTGCCGGGCCATGTCGTGAGGCAATTATGGGGTCATTAATCATATCTCGGAAAAGCCACGACACGTCTCATTTCTCTCGCCTGGCTAATCCTCAAAAGCACATATCTGAACCAAGATGTCGGCCACTAATTATGAAGAGGTTTGTAAAAGAGGCTACCAATGCTTCTGTTTGAGCTATAACCTTCCAAAAATCTTGTCTTAAATAGATGAACGACAACATTAGTGGTTCTCGATAGAAATTTCATTCGTTAGTGCATGTATAAATGAAGCTAGTCCTGAGAATTATACAGTTCCGTGAGGGAGGAAATAACAATAGTTTATGTGTATGATCGCAAGCAAATCACCATGTGTTTTTGAGACATTCTAAACATTAACGTCCCACCTTCATAATCGAATACAGTAAACCCTCAATTTACGAATGTCGTGGTTTACAAACAGTTCGGTTTACGAATATTTCATCCGATTAAAATTTCCGTTACCAAATACGACTCCTCTTATCCATCTCATGGATCAGCAGGTCATTTAAAACTTTACGAAGCTCTGGGGGGAAAAGAACTTTTTCAAATATTTTTCGCAATAATATTTACAAATACAAACAAATACAAATACAACGCCACAACAGGCAAAATGCCCAACGAGGTGGCTGATAAAAAGATGCCCATAAAAATATGGATGTCATATATTTGAAAAAAAAAAAAACAGCAACCCAATTAAAAATGCAATTAACACAGATTATAAACAATATATACACATGATAAAATATTATACAATGCCCATAAAGAATACTTATGGTTGTCTTATTCTAAGAATGGATAGCTTCTCGATTTACCCCAACATGTTTATCGTATTTCTTTTTAAAAGTGTTAATTGTGTTACAATTTACTACCTCCGGGGGTAAGCTATTCCATTTATTAACAACCCTATTAGAGAAAAATTCCCTGCGACACCATAACCTTGCATTGTCCCTCACCAATCGAAACTGGTGTCCCCTTGTAAAAGCAGTCGATTGGCGGTGTACTAAACGTTCATGGTCCATCCTATCCATCCCATTGAAAATTTTGAACACTTCGATCATATCTCCTCGACACCTGCGTTCATCAAATGTAAACATATTCAAAAAATGAGGTCTCTGTTCATGACTCAAGCCCTGTGTGCCAATAAGGACACGCGTAGCTCTTCTCTGCACCCCTTCAACCAATTCTATGTCCCTCTGTAGGTATGGTCTCCAAAACCTTACAGCATACTCCAATCCAGGACGAACTAATCCTCGAAAAAGCGGAAGAATGACTTTAAGAGAACGCGACGAGACCTTTTTGAAAATGAGACCAAGCATTCTATTCGATTTTTTGACCACCGCTGAACAATGTTCAGAAAACCTAAGTTGCTCGTCAGTGAGAATTCCCAAATCGGTGACCCTAGTTGCATCCGGGATAGTGACACCATTCAACTCGTAAGAGAACCGTGGGTTGTTCGAACCAAAATGAGCGACCATGCACTTATCAACGCTAAACGTCATGCTCCATTCATTTGCCCCTGCTGCAATCCTGTTTAGACTGGTCTGGAGCGACTCCCTATTGCTTTGATTCCCGATTACCCCCATTAACTTTACATCATCTGCGAATTTGCTAGTAATCCCATCGATACCCTGATCGAGTTTATCAATAAAAAGTGAAAACAGTATGGGGCCAAGGACACTTTCTTGAGGAACTCCACTTGTGACGTCTGTCAAACCAGAGAATTCTCCGTTCACCATAACTCGTTGCGACCTATCTCTTAACCACGATTCTATCCAATTCAGCAAGTTGCCCACAATTCCAATCTCGTGTAAACGCTTCAAGAGTTTGCCATATTGGACCCGATCGAATGCCTTCTGGAAATCAACGTCTACATTTTTGCTCTTACCCAAAGCCTTAGTCACGTGATCATAGAAGCAAAGGAGGTTAGTTACACATGACTTCCCCTTCCTGAACCCATGCTGATTATCCGACAATACATTATTCTCGTCTATCCACTTCACAAACTGCCTTTTGATGATAATTTCAAAATTTTCGAGAGGGAGCTCGTCAAACTCACTGGACGATAATTTGACACCGCTTCTCTACTACCCTTCTTAAATATCGGAACAACGTTAGCAAGTTTCCAATCTCTTGAGACGATACCCTCAGCAACACTATTCCTGTATATCTGTGCGACTGGCCCCAACAATTTATTAGCACATTCCCTGTGGACCCTGGGATAGATATCATCTGGTCCTGGTGCTTTGCTTGCATACATTTCTTAGAAGATTTAGGGCCTCCACGTCTTCCACTTGAATATCGTTGAGGGTTTTATTACCCCATGCAACACTCGTATATTGAATATCATTATCTCCATTAAAAACCGACGCGAAAAAGTCATTGAAAGCACTACACATGCCTACATTGCTCTCTACCCTAGAGCCTCCTATCGAGAGGGGGCCAACTGTCCCCTTACATGCATTATTGATGTATCGAAAAATTGATTTTGGGTCAGAGCCAATGTTATCTGCCAACCTAGATTCAACTTCCTTTTTACTATCCCTTATCGCTTTCTTCAACAGTCTTCTTTTATCAGTAAACAATTATAGGGCACCTCGTCCACTTTTATACTCTCTGAATGCCCTTATGCTCTTTTCTTTTCAAGATAAAGGTTCCGCATGCTATCCGTGAACCATAGAGGGTGCGATGTACAAACACGCTTTTTTAGAACAAAGGGTATGACGTCGTGCAAAACGGAGGACAGCTTCGTGCTAAATTCTACCCATTGACTTACTACCCCTACTGATTCCAACCGGTCTTTGAAAACTTCCGCTAACCTTCCTCTCAAAACATCAAAGTTAGTTCTCCGAAAACAAGGAACCAATCTTTTGTTATCAACCTTACCCGAGGAAAAGTTACAGTGAAATCTGGCGATACGATGATCACTGGAAGAAAACTCTTCCCCCACTGAAACATGTTCAACTAGATCCTCAGAACTAGTAAGAACTAAATCCAAAATAGCAGTACCCCTAGTGGCTTCTGATACATGCTGATACAAAAAAGTTTCGAGCACCAACTTAAGAAAGTCTCTTTCATACTGATTTCCAGATGAAATGTTCTCCCAATCAATACCTGGGTAATTGAAATCGCCTAGTATGAGAACCCTCTTACGCTTACATATGTAGGAAATTTCATCATGCAATTTGGCGATGTAGTTTGGATCCCTATTCGGTGGATTGTAACAAACCCCAACAATAAGTTTATGACGTCTTTTGTTCTCAAGTTCAAGCCATATGGTTTCAATATCACTTCTCTGCACGTTACACTCTCTAGCCTTCAAACAGGATTTCACGTATATCAACACTCCACCCCCTTTCCTATCAGATCTATTTCTCAAAAAAGTATCGTATCCTGAGATGTGTAAGAAAGATTCATCCCCATCGTTTGCCCAAGATTCTGTAATGGCTATAAGATCCAAGCCCTCCACAACTATCATAGTTTCTAAAAAATCTTTCTTATTACCCAAGATCCTGGCATTTATTAACACACATTTTAATTTGCCCGGTGGTTTGTTGTCAATCGAGAAGCCATCCAAGTCAGAGGTGGGTAATTCCCCGTCAGTACTGTTGTGATTATCATTAACTAACCCGCATTCCCGACTACGTGGTCTGGGAGTAAAAAACCTGGCCTAAGACTATCATAAACCTCCCAGACCCCCCCCCCCTTATTTAGATGGATACCATCAGAACGAAGCCACCTATCGGTAAATGCTGGAAGCTCCAAGAACGTGACCCCAAGTGAGGAACAAATGTCCTTCAGGCCTATATTGAATTGGTGGATCCTATTCCTATACCCCCTACTACCTCTTGGCAGCACTGGAATCACTGTCACATCTGAATCCCCGTCCCTAGCAGATAATAGTAAATCCCGGTACTCTGACAGAGACTCACTAATATTCGCTCCTGCCTGATTTGTTCCCACCCACAGAATCACCCGCAAGGGCAACTTTCGGCGATGAAAAACGTCTCGAACGTTGCCAATCTTCCCCCCAGGAAGACAACAGCGCTCGAAACCGCTGATTTGACATAGAACTAACAGATAGTAACTTCCGGAAACATTATTTTATCATCCTAAATCGCATAGTTCTTATTTACAAAGCTTGTCAGCGAGTGTCTTACAGAAAACCATCAATTTGACTTGGAGTATGTTTTGTGACCAGATAGTATTACAAACGGAGAATTTAAGGGCTTTGACACTGAAATTAAAGATGATTCATATTCACGAAACCAGACTTTGCACTGGCATCGTTTTTACCTCATTTGCATTTTTCAACTCTTTCGAATTATGTTAATTTTTCAGTGTTCGTATGATGATAACAATCAGCTATGCACAGGAGCCGTTGTGAAAGTTTACACTAGAAATCTTTGCGGCCCTGAGAACGGATCAGTTCACTTTACATTGATTCCTATGGGAAAAAACGATTCGGTTTACGTACGAACTTCAGGAACGAATTAAGCTCGTAAACCTAGGGTTGGCTATAAATTGCTGCCATCAGATTATAGATGGCAAAATGTTGAGCTCCGATAAATAAGAGTGCTTTTATATCTATTTCTCTTCAATATTGTTTTCTCGCAATTTCCGAACGTTATGAACAACAAAGTAATTAATTTTCGGTATGAATAACGCTTTTAATTCCATTACTACATTTATTTATTCCCCCTCCACGTTCTCCTGCAATTTTAAAAACCATATCGATTTATAGAATGGTAACTAT
Organism: Pholcus phalangioides; assembly: GCF_987345545.1. Taxonomy (NCBI): domain Eukaryota; kingdom Metazoa; phylum Arthropoda; class Arachnida; order Araneae; family Pholcidae; genus Pholcus; species Pholcus phalangioides. The sequence continues at coordinate 34,810,617 of NW_028301610.1, read as the reverse complement.
ACCTCTCCAAAGCATTCATTAGTAAAAACTCTTTTATCGAATGTTGAGATGGGGAGAAATTCGTTCCAACGACAAACGATATTTTCAACTTGGCATTTCAAATGACGATGATTTGGTTTTTTATGATAATATTGATCAATTATTGATTATAGTAATAGAATTTGTTAAACTCCGGTTTTCCGTATTCCTACTTCTTTCACTTGCTTGAGTTTCTGTTGGGAAAATCCAAAATACTTCTCTGGTTTATTTTTTTTTTTTTTGTATTTCCATAACAGTATATCCAATGCAAGAAATGCTGTCATATGGAATACCTCAAAACCGATATCAGTAAACCTAATCGATAGCCGTGGGTGTTTCTTACATCCTACCGCAATTTTACGGAATGGTGTATGCAGGAGAGAGAGAGAGAGAGAAGAGCAAAAAAATCCATTTTCCAGAGGACGCATAATGGACCTTATTGATTTCAAAAACTTTACTTATTTTTCTTTACTGTTTTTTTTTATGGCTTTACTCTGTTTCCTAACAAAATTCTTACCATTAAACCAGTTATCATCTAAGTGCTTTTATTTTTTACCTGTGCAATATCTAATAACCCCAGCTTATCGTTTCTAACATCGATGGTATATACACACACATAAGTTGTTTATCATAAATTAGTTTCCATTACCAGTTTTACACGCAAGTATGGGAATAATAATAAAATTGATGCGTTACCAAATTGAAAAAAAAAATTAGTCTTTTATAGGTTGGATATTAGATAATATTTTTTATATATGTTTTTCTCATTCTCGTTCACTGTATACACTTGAAAGTACAGTTTTACCCCAATTTACGCAACCGCGAGTAGCGCGATTTCGGAGTTACGCGAGTTTCTGTGAAAAATTCACATTTTTCTGAAATTCAATCATAATCACAGGACTAGTGCAGAAAGGTGGGAGATTATTAAGTGTTAATTATGTAAATAATTGTTTTATTCGATTAGAACGTGATATGTGATGAAACTACGTTTATTTTTGAGACGTTGCAGTATACAAAGGTGTATACATATACTCATGGGACAGAGCCTGTGCCACGACTGGTCTCACAGTATACAAAGGTGAAAACTTTGCCGTGATGTAGAAATGGAATCCCGTGATTTGTTTGATGTCAGCCAGTTTTTCCAAGAAATGTCACAATTACCTAAAGTCCAACGAAAAAATAATTTGTTTAATGTCATGCTCTCTTTGATTACAATGCACCTGGTGTGTAACTTTCAATTAATTTCAACTCATGGCTGAAAGTTGTATTCTTGTTTCCAAACACACGCAACTCATTTCTTTCGATGGGTTAAGGTGTTATACAAATACAAAGGCAAACACAACACAACAGGCAAACTGCCCAACGAGGTGGCTGTTCAATTATGCCCATAAAATATGGATGTCAAATATAACAAAAATACAGTAACCCAAAATAAAAGCGAATCTCGCCAAAAAATAGTAATAGTTAATAATATATAATACAGTGCCACCCATAAAAAACATTGTTGTCTTATCTAAGTATGGATAGCTTCTCGATTTTTCCCACTATGTTTATCGTACTTCTTTTTGAACGTATCAATTGTGTTAGAATTCACGATCCCCCGAGGTGAGCTATCCCATTTATTAATACGCCTATTAGAAAAAACTTCCTGCGACTCCACAACCTGCAATTGTCCCTTACTAAACGATACCCTTGTCGAAATAGTTGATTGACGGTGTATTAATAACTTTTGCTCCATCTTTATATCCATCTCGTTGAAATATTTAAACACCTCAATCATATTCCTTGGACACCTGCGTTGCTACAATGTAAACATACGAAAGAAATCAAGTTTTTCTTGAGTATATGTATTTCTGTAGGTATGATCTCCAAACCCTTACAGCATATTCCAGTACAGAACGAAGTAAGCCACAGAAAAACGGAAGAATAACTTTAGGAGAACGCGAAGAGACCTTTTTAAGAATAAAACCGAGCATTCTATTCGCTTTTCTGATCACCACTGAACAATGTTCAGAAAACCTAAGACACTCGTCAATGAGCATTCCCAAATCGTTGACCCTAGTTGCATCCGGGATAATAATACCATTCACCTCGTAAGTGAAGTGTGGGTTGCTCGAACCAAAATGAGCGACCATGCACATATCAACACTAAAGGTCATGGTTCATTCATTAGTCCATGCTGCAATGATATTGAAGATCATCCGGAACAGCTCCCTATCGCTTGGATTCCCGACTAACACCATTAACTTCACGTCATCTGCGAATTTGCTAACAATCCTATCGATACCTTGATCGAGTTTATCAATAAAAAGTGAAAAAAATATGGGGTCAAGAACACTTCCTTGAGAGACCCCACTTTTGACACCTATCCAATCAGAAAATTCCCTGTTCACAATAACCGTTGTAAACGATCTCTCAACCGCGATTCTATCCAATTCAGCAAAATGGCCCCAGTCCCAATCTCATGTAAATGCTTCAAGCGTTTACCATGTTGGACCCGATCGAATGCCTTCTGGAAATCAAGATAAACTACCTCGACGTTTTTGCCATTTCCCAGAGCCTTACTTACTTGATCATAAAAGTAAAGGCGGTCAGTTACATACGACTTCCCTTTTCTGTACACAAGCTGATTATCCGACAGTACATTATTATTATCTATCCATTTCACCAATTGCTTTTTGATAATAATTTCCAAACTTTTCGAGAGGGAACTCGTCAATTCGATATCGGAACCACATTAGCAAGCTTTCAATCCCTTTGGGCGATACCTCCAGCACCACTACTCCTGTAAATTTAAGTGAGTGTCCCCAACAGTCCATTTGCACATTCCCTAAAGACCTTAGGATAAATATCATCTGGTCCTGGTGCTTTGGTTGCACATACATTTTTAGAAGTTTTAGGACTTCCACATCTTCTCCACCTGAATAGCGTTGAGGGATTTATCACCCCATGACACATCCGTACTTCGTATACATCCCCTTCTTTATTAAAAACTGACACGAAAAGTGACTGAAAGCACCACATTGCTCTCTACCCTAGATCCTTCTTTTGAGAAAGGTTTCCAACTGCCCCCTTACATACATTGTTGAAAAATGATTTTGGGTCAGCACCTATGTTATCGGCCAGCGTTGATTCAACTTTCTTCTAACTTTCCCTAATGATCCACTTCAAAGCCCTTTTTTGTTTTAGTAAATGTTCACACATCACCTGTTCCACTTTTATGCTCTCTAAAGGCCCTTTTCAAGATAAAGATTACGGTACACACTTGTTCCCTGAACCAGAGGTAGTGTGACGAACAAACGCACTTTTCTACGAACAAAGATCGTGACGTCATGCAAAACAGAGGCTAGTTATGTGCGTAACACACCAATTTTGACGTATAACAGCCAATTCCAATGGATTTTTGAAAACTCCCGTTAACCTTTCGCTCAAAAATCAAAGTTGGTTCTTCGAAGAGAAGGAACTATTCTTCTGTTATCAGCTTTATCTGAAGAAATGTTACAAAAAAACACTAACGGCATGAAACTCGTCCTCCATCGAAACATTTTCAACAGGATCCTCGGAACCAGTGGGAATGAAGTCCAAAATAGAAGTGCCTCTAGTGGTTTTTGCTAGGTGCTGATACAAACAATTATCGAGCATCAACTTAAGAAAGCCTTTCTCATATCGATCTCTGGCCAATAGGTTCTCCCAATCGATACGCAGATAATTGAAATCCCCTAATATGGCATCCCTCTTATGCTTACATATGCAGGAAATTTCTTCATGAAGAAACATTATCGAAACATTTAAAGCGTTGGGTGGGGGAAGCCCAGGTAGATGAGATACTCACCTAAAGTACCAAAGGATGTTTAGAGGTGTCGCGTGTTCGATACCTGGTCCGTTCTTGTCAGAAACTTTCCTGACACAGGGATACAACAGAAACGGCGACGTGACCACAGAAAAAGATTGCTACCGCAGGGAGTCCCACACCGAGTGGTTAGCACATCAACCTCTCGCTGAGTATAATAAAGGCTGCCGTGTTCGAAGTCGGCAATAAATTGTAGGTCCATATCTAATTAGACCTCGTGTGCAGAAAATGACCGTGGAGCGACAACAGTGATCAAATTTAAAGCGTTTAACACATGACTAGAGCCCGGAAGTTCAAGCAAAATGCCTTTTTTACCTATTTTCAAACTTTTTTTGGTAAAAATGCCTTTTTGACATCTTCGGTCCATAAATGCGTATTTTAACATAGTTTTAAATTTATTAGTGAAATTCAGAATTTGTGTAACTTGAATATCTTGTTCATTGAAAACTTCAAAAGAATTGCTCTTTTTTCAAAATTTTCCAACTCCGAAGAACCCCTTATCATCCGAAAGAACCCCCCTTCCGCAAATAAGTGATCTGAGAGATTGGTGGTGCCATGTATTGACTTTGCTTTAATCAGATTATGTTAGACGTGAATGATTTTATTTCAGATGAACCCAGCCCATGTTAGAAAAAAGCAGAAAATTAGAAATTTTCTATCAGGCTTTACATAATACGTCTCGCTCAGGCATTGGACGACGTTGTATGTGTATAGCGGACCGATGATTTTCACAAGAGGTCTTGAATTGACGTTATGGCACATGGGGTAGGAGCGGACAGGGCTCTGGTACCCATGTTGTTTTGAATTTATTTTTCGCACCATAAATGCACTGCAAAAAAGTAGTACTGTACAGTACTACTTTATACGAATATCACAGTACTGGTAGTACTGTGATATTCGATTTACTGTCACAACTGCGGTCAAATTTAGTTGGCACTTTTTCATATTTGGATTATTTTTTTACTCAAAACACAACAATTCTTAAATTCATCTGATTATGCCTACTTTTAGGAAATAATGAGCAGCTAAAGTGAAGACTACTACGATATCGATTTATGATACTTTGATTTCAAAAGAGATTACTTACTCTTCCGATCCTTTGTGTCCACCAGTGATCCTTTTACACACGCGGAAGCTACAGATCTACTTAGAGAGGATTGACAGTCCAAAACTGATTCTAAACAGCTGCTCGAAAGTATTATGCTTTTAGTAGGGATCCATCCCGTTGAAGTCTGGGATGAAATAATAACCACATAGTTTGCAAAGAGATTATAAAGCGTTTCTCAACTGCTGGAATTGGCTGAATACATATCGACAGATACAAATACTATTGTCACAACAGGCAAATTAACCACGAGGTGGTTGGAAAATAAATGAATAGATAACAAGACTATGTAAAAATGTACAAATAATCATTGTGAACGCACATACAACCTAAATATAGCAATCCTTAATGAAGAATAATAACAAACTAAAAATCTTTGACAATAGGGAAAAAAGAACAATACATAGCCAAAAAAATATAATAAATAACTTAATCATCTAAAAATGGAAAGTTTCTCAATTTTTACTAAAAGAATACCATTGTGTGAGGAAATCTACGCCTACACAAAAGGAATCTATTCCATTCATTCACAACCTCGCTGGAAAAAGCTCCCTGCGACACCAGAACCTGGAATTGTCTCTAACTTAGCAATACTGGCGTTCCCTAGTAGAAACACTTGATTGATGGTCTATCGATGTTTCTCATGGTACAATATCTATCTAATTGAACATCTTGAATGCCTCGATCATATGTTCTCTACACCTATGTTCTTCCATATAAATTATATTCAAAATAATATATGAAGTTATTCTTCACAGCTCCAAGTTCTAAACACACTAATATCAACAGCATTGAATTTATTATTGTAAAATTCAATATTTTTTTAGGAAATAAAAGAGCATATTCAACTGTGACGTCTTTATCCCTTTCAGACCGGAGAATTCATATTTAAGGAATTTTTAAGACGATTTAGCATTTTTGATGCTCAAAACATAAAAACATAAATGTCAGCAAATCTACTTTTTGTTTCAAATTTTCAATTTTTTTCATTTTATTTTTTTTGTGAAGAAATAATTAATCTCGTTCAATGTTTTTCAGACAAGATGATGCAGAATATTCAGCATTCATGTATTCATCTTCACATACATTTTTTCTAGAACTTTATAGCTAAATGTCATGTTATTATGACATTTAGCTATAAATTTAGCTGTTAATATGTCAATAGATCACACTTTTCCCGGAGAGAGAGAGAGCGACAGAGAGAGGCACTTTCTCTCCTGGCAGCCATCTTAAAAAAACGTCTGAAAGTTCAACTTCAGGCCCTTTTAACCTTGCTGCCCTTTGATTAACCCTTAACTAGCTAAGTGAGGTTATTTTGACCCCACGCATTCTTCATCTTGCTACCCCTTGAGAAAGAATTGCATCTGGACCATTTCAGTGCCTTTCAAGCTAGTTGTTAGACGTGTTTAGCAAATTTATGATGTTGTTCTACTTTTTATTCCATCCAAATCATTGATCAAAGTTTCCATGGGGTCAAAATTACCCCACCACCACATTTGCGTAAGTCTTTTTTCTCTGAGGGCAGGAGTGTTCAGATTGAAATGGCGTATCGGAAGAGTGCCAGTTTTCTCGAAAACGGCTTCAAGTTAATGGCGAAACATCAAATATCTGAATCTCAGGTGAGCATGATTGTTGTTAGTGAATTGTACGTGAGATCTGTGTGATCAACATGTCATGGTGTTGTTTAAAGTACTGTGTTTCCTACTAAGAACAAGACTAATTTTGGTGCTCATAGTAAATATTATTTTAATTTGCAAATTTTGTTTTCCGAGTATATTTCACTCATATCTGTTCGCTTTTTAATCATGGAAATTGCGTCCAAAAAAAGTTTAATATATAATTTAAAAAATTTCAAATGTCATGTATCCTTCCGTTTCTTTCGAATGTGTTTCTTAATTAAAGACCAATTTTGAGAAAATAACTAAAGAAATTTGATAAAGTATTCAGTGAATTAATTGATAGATGAATGAGAAGTGATGTAAAAAACCTATTGCTTTTATGAAAATCTCTTTTGTTGTCTTTTGAAAATTCATTAATACTTGCTGAGGTCAAAATTACCCCACAACGCACAGAATTTTGACAATGCTAGTTAAGGGTTAAATCTCCCAAAGTTTATGTTCACCATATTTCTAACTCAAAATTTACACAATTTTTTAAGTTAGGGCGCAACTCCCTGAAGTCAAAAGAAAAAATTCTACATTGCGAAAAAGCAACCACCACGTTTGTGCATGCAGGGTCTGAAAGGTTTATAGTTAAAAAAAGCAGAGTATAAAAAAACGGAGTACATAATAATAAAGAAGCTATCACGCTATGCAATTAGAAGCAAAAAAAAAACGTTTTTGGTCCAAAATGTATTTTTTAGACGTCTTTTACTAAACTAAAAACTCTTCTTTCGTACGTATATATATACTCCCGCACAAGCACGTTGTCTCAAGAAATTCCTTCAAGAGAAAAACTTGTTAACAATTGATTACATCGCTCAAAATCTTTCCGTATAAAAGTTCAGATCCCATCCTATTACTCGACAGAAAAAAAAATTGGACTCCCTTTTTACTTCAACCGATTCAATTTCATCAATGTCAGGATACACTTTTCTCTTAGACTATAAAATTTCCCGCTCATATCCTTCCCGAAAAAAAAGCCGGAGTAAAAATTCTTTTCCCCTTTTGTAGGTTTTTCATTATCGTACAGTTAATTCGAAGCCCTGAGCGTTGAAGGAATTTCCATCGGTATCGATCCCTCGACTCGTTCGTAAACAGCTGACATAGACAATTACTCATTCGCTTGTTTTATTGCTTGTAGAAGAAATTCTTAGAAGATTCAACATACCAGAAATTGCTTGCCCTACATTTCTCTTATAAGCTTCTTCTGAAGAGTTCAGACAGAAAAAATAATGTATCCATATATATATATATATATATATATATATAGAAAGAATCGTTTCGCTTCGAATCAACGCTATGCAACCGGATATATATCTATCCTGTTCCTTTTTTTTCATCTTTTTCTTCAACTCTTTTTCTTAGCTTCAAGTTGTTGCCTACCATCACTTCATTATAAAGTATCCATTTTGCATTGTGACTCAAGAGAATAGATATTTTCTTTCTCGCGAGAATTTCGCAGCCAAATAAATGAATATTTTTATCCTCAAATTCTTTCGAATAGTTTAGACCAAGAGAAAAAAGATTCTTTTCTGAAGAATATTTCGAGCGAAATAAAAATACTAGAATGCAAATAAATCCTGAACCTTAAAACCGAATATAAACGCGTGGGAAGCCCTGGTTGGGTGACAAAGACATTTACGGCAACGTGATTGGACAACGCTTCGGGCCGAATTGCGTAGGTGAAACCTACGGCTTTTAGATCAGGATTTTTTTTAAGGCATTATTTTTATCGATATTTTTGCTTGTTTACCAAAACACACACATTCGGTTTCATATGAAATATTATTCTCACAAATTTTCGAAAAGTCGTGTTTCCTTTCAAATAAGTACAACTCTATTATATATAGAATCATTTTTTCTCAAATATTATACAAAATTTAGAAACACACATTTTTGATATATTTCATAATATAGTCAACTTGAATTTTTTTTATAAAGAAAATAACTTTTCAAAACAATCATTCATTATTTCGGTTTTTTCTTTTTTATGAACACTTTGTGAAGATATGGTGTTTCCCATAAACTTCAGAGTAACTCAATGGAGCAACCAACGAAGTGTAAACAACAAGATCTCATCCTTTTACACTGTATATATATTATCTTCTAAATTATTTAATGCATCCTCATACATTTTTTGAAAGAAAGAAAAAAAAGGAAAAACCCTTAAAAAGAGGAAAAGCTCTAATGCTTTTTCTCCCCTCCCCCATTTCAGAGTAAAGAAGTTTTAAAGTGATATTTATGACTGAAAATTTTTAAGTACCTATTTCAACCTCTAGGCAGATGGTCTATTCTCCGTTTTTATGGATGCTTGATGACTTATTGAAATTTTAAACACTTATCCCCATTATGGCTCCATTTTTTCCCCTGTTTCAATTTTTTTACGTACGTTACGCTTTTACTTTTTCCTTCCCTAGAAAAGAAAAGAACTTTTTCATTTTAGTACAGATATTAGGCTTTAAAAAACGTTTCTTGAATATTTGTAGTATAGATATTAGATTTTTGGGAAATATATCCGAAAAGTGTTTCAATCAATTCATTATTGAATCTTGGAAAAAAATCGTCTGTGTTATTAAAGACGCTATTAACTAAGTATAAATTAATGACTTGATTTTATAGTTTAGTTTATTTGGTTGTGATTCATATCAAGTGTGGGTTGTTGTATAAATAATTGTTTTCCTTTCTGTGAATATGGGGATTCTTAGAATAGCAGATTCACATTAGAAATACCCGTGATATTTAAAATATGCGAAAATGGACTAATATTAGCTGAAGTTTTTCGTTTCCGAATTTACAAAGACTGCAGCTATAATCCCAGAATAAATCAGTACAGGAGACTCGTGCCAATAAATATAAAATCCACAATACCGTAATTTTGTCCCCTACTACTTTACCACACGGTATTGATCTACATCGAACACACCCTATATATTATTCTGCAACCTCGAAAAATCTAGACCTTTTTCAGTGCATAACCCACACGGGCACAAAAAGGAGTCACGTTTCTGTGTAATGCCTCCCGTGGCAACTGTCCAAGTATTCAAAATGTGGGACCTTACTCTGCACACACACACACATATATATATATAACACACACACACACACACATATGCTAGCTACTCGATCCCCAGGAACTTGGAAATAACGTAACCTGGTATCACTACTTCAACTGCGGTTATCCCCAACAAACACTTCTACGCCCTCATTTATCTCTTCTTCTCACAGTTCGCTGACTACTACTGACAGGCGGTGCGGACCGCACGCGTGGGTCAGCTTCGTGGACTTTGGTGTTGCGTTGGCCTCTGCCACCTTCGACAAAAGCGAGCTCCTTTCCTAACAGCAACGAGAATATTATGGAACGGATAGATAGTAGCGTCTGAACACACACACACACACACACTCGCCAGAGTGAGAGAGAGAGAACAAAAAAAGGCAATAAAAAAAGCGCATAACTATGTATCTGTGGCTGTACACCTCCATCAATCAGCGAACTCTAATTATAATTCTTCAAACAAACGGATTACTTGGTAATTAAAGGCTTCGGGGAATCACTAATTTATAGTTGCTCTATCTGAATTCTCCAACACTTTGTCTTCTTTAAATTTAGTAGTCGAGGGGTAATTTTCCTAACAACGCTAGTCTTTCTGGATTTTCTGGTGTTAAATTAATGGTTTCTGGTAACATAATTGATTAAAGACTTTTTTTCTTTCTCTCTTCCCCTTGCTGTTTGTGTGAACACTTTTTTTACAGAGTTTTCGAGCCATTACCTGGAATTCACAGGACTTTTGGAGTTAATTCACACGATGAGACTGGGTTGATTTTAACGTGGAGGTGCTAAATAGTTGCCTAAACTTTACCAGACGCAAACAGAAGCAACTTAATGAAAGTTTTATTTTTACTTTTTTCTTTTTTTCAGTAACAAACACGCTGTCCCCCTTAATGAGCAGAGCAAATAAACCTTAATGTTAATTATCTTCACTGAATTTGTTGAGGGAATTTTAGAAGCCTTTCCTGTCAAATTTGCTTGATATTACGCTGAATTATACTGTCCTCGAAAACGATTTCATTTTCTTAGAACGTGCAATCTCTTAGAAAGAGATTGGAGCTGTATAAATTAGCTTCAATAAAAGCATTTAACGTTGGATACGGAAAATTAATCATCTCTTCCTGTTTCTTTCTCTATTCCTTTAAACTAATGATACAAACTATTTGAAGATTTTAACGTGAATCTTTTCGCGGTAGTCCCATCGTATTTTCCGGAGATATAAGGAAATCTGATTCAGTGGAATTCTTGGTTACTCTGGTTCATCGGAATTACAAATTTCCTCATTTAAATGAATTCTTCTGAGCATTCCTGTGTTTTCTTTGAACCATATAAAACTCCCAAGAAACTAAAGTATTTTGTCAATATAGCATGCTATAAAAAATCTTTCTGTGTTTCACATATACTTTTTATAACTACCACCAATAAATACTTTTGAGGAATATGATGACTTTTCGAGATTTATACCAAATTTATGAATGGTTCTTTATTACTGAACCTGTATAAAACGATTTATATTGGACGATAACCAAAAATTTATTTTAGAGGAATATTCCTATTTTGTACATTTTTAAAGTATTTTCTGATATTTTTGTATTCAATATTCACTGGTATTTGGTATTCATTGAAATATTAATACTTATATATTAATAATTATATAAATTAGAGATAATTGGGGAATATTTTTTTTTATGTAGTACGTTCAAAGAATTTATTATATTAAAGTGATACATTACAGCATAGTTTTCCAAACTTTTTTGTTCCATCACCCCTTCTTCAAAATTTTTTCTCTTTCATCGCTCCCTACTCAAGTGAACCCATAGGATCCTATGTTAAACCAGTAGCTTTTATCGCCCCATTGGACTATTCCATCGCCCACCGAGGGGCGATATTGCCCACTTTGGGAAACACTGCGTTAGAATTCCATGTGCGACTGAATCTCTGATATTTCAGAATAATTATTATTAAGTCAGTATGTATTACTGACATGAATATGGAGCGGCTAATCAAACCAAATTACTTTATTGTCCGCAAGCGCACAATATGAAGCGCACAATTGAAGCGCAGTTCATGAGGTATCATTTCAACACTACTACTTTATTACATGTTGTACTGAGAGAGAGAGTGTGTGTGAGCGAGTTGGAGAGAGAGAGAGGACTAGGTTAAGAAATATAGAAAACAATCAATGATAGATACTCAGAATAACTTCAAATAAAAGTGATTTATTTTAGAAATATCTTGAGAGAAAGCAAAAACGACATTGTTTCGTTTTTAGCAGCGGCTGAAACAAGACTTCCAGTAACGAGACAAGAACTGACACTCACGACCATTTCTTATTTCCCTTTTTCCCCCAGTGATATTAAATTATATCAAATGAAATAAAACAGACAGAATAGTGTAAGACACGTGGATTCGAGTGAAGAATAGAAAAAAATAAAAATAAAAATGAAAACGAAAACAACTAGAGAAAAAAGCAGGACTGAAATGTTTTTCAATATCTTACACTTACTGAAGCAATCTTATCCGTTCCTCCCACTAAAAGTTAAATTCTGAAACACTGGCAAAAGCAAACAGAAAACGAAGATTTCCAAGGAAACACTTCCAAGCACCACCAACAAGACAAAAGAAACAAAAAAGTAAAATAATAATAAATATACATGTATGTATTGAAGAAGGAAAAAAAAAAAGGCAAGAGAGTGAGAAAAAAATCTTAGAGAAGAACAGAGAAAATGGAGAAATCTGACTGCATTCTAAACCTGGCAATGGCTCAACTCATCCTGATACAGGAGCCAGAGACGAACAGAATAAGAGAAAAAAAATCTAAGAAAGAGCATTCCGGTGGATAAAATAAAAGAAAAATAATAATAAAGTAAAAAACAGGCAAAGAAAGAATGGAATAAGAATAGACGGCCAATAGAAAACTATCTAGTTTTCAAAGGTTAAAAATTTAAAGCACATTTTCAAAGGAGCCTCAACGCTTCTAGTAAATAAGCACCATGCTTTAATCTTACTTCTATGTCTTTTCCTTTTTTTTAGACTTTTATCCTTTTTTTATCTTCCCCCCCCCCTTTTACCGGATCTACGTTATCGTCAAAAATAGCCGGAGAAAATTCTTATTTCGTGAAAAAGTCTCAATATCAGTTCATTCTGTTTTTTCTTTTGTGATTTCCTCTTTTTCCTCTTTTTTTTATTCCTTTTTGCCAATGTAAGTTGCCAAAAATCGTCTCTCCTCCTTCTTTTTATAACGGACTTCTAGGAGGTGATTCCGTTGCTTCAAGTAGGTCATGCATAATTTAAAAGTAAAATCATGATTTGGAACAAAAGGAATGACTGTTATAATAAAAACTTCTTTCCTTCGTGGTATTTTGTTTTCTTTTTTGTGTCTGTGTGTTTATCATTCCCTTTAGCTCCTGTTTTTCCTGATCATTTTCTATGCCATGCCCAAAAAGTCTATCTATTACTCTTTTTATCCGGTAGTTTAATTCGAAATGTGTTTTTCTTCTTTGAGGTTAGATCATTCATTTCCCTTTTCTTTTATAGTTAGAGTTGAATTAAGTAACAAATGGTTTAATGCATTCTTTTTATTCAAACAAGTCTGTGCCGTTACAGAAAAGGAAATGAATACGATTTCTCTTAAGTATCCACCCACGATTTTACATTAAATGGCAATAATCGAATGCGGGTTTTAGTGGAGGTCTCTGTAACCGTGCACACACGAAAACTGTTCTTCATAAGAAACCATTATATACGTGTTTATTTTAACTTTGAACCTTATGTGATAATTAAAAAATATTATATTCTAATTTATCGAGGATTTTTAGTTTTAATGAGGAATCGAGGAATTTAGTTTTAATGTTCAATATTTTTTTTTAACTTTTTATCTGCGTTATTATAATATTCTGATATGAATTGGTTAGTTTTTTTAGTACAGGTTTCTAAACCTGTGAGAGAATGGTTGCGGAAACTTTTCCTCCGTATCTATTTTATGCAACGTTATTATTTCACCTTCAAACCTTATACGATAATTTAAAAAAAGTATAATCTCTAATAAAAGATTTAAATTCAGTTTTAAAATTTCGTAACTTCTTTGATTTTTATCTACTTATTAAAATATTTTTAGATGGATATTCAATTAGATTTCCACAAATACATTTTCCAAATGCATGAAATAAATTTCTATAAATGACTAATTTCTTAAACTGAAAAAATTTTGTAACTTACGAAAACAATTTTCCTATAAATATAAAAATATTCCATACTCCTTAATGAATCTTTATTTTATTAAAGTTAAAGTTAAGTTAAAAATAAATATTGTTTTTCTTTTTACATTAATAGATCTGAAATTTGAAACCAAGACGTAACTAACTAAAATTTAGAAAATCGTATAAAAAATGAAAAAGCATAGTTGCGGTTTAAGTCTTTTTCCAATGTATTTTTTTCCAGAAAAATACATTTAAAATGTAGTAAAATATCTGAAATAATTAGACACCGAGATGTAAAAGAGTTATTATTAAAGGGGAAAAATGGAAAATATGTCAATTTTTTTTTCTTTCTCGAATCTTAGTATTAAAAATGTTATTAATGGAACAAGTATATTAATTTTTAATGGCGTCTTTGTATGTCTCCTACGAGAAAGAAAATTAAAAATATATTATATTTTTTTCTAATTAATGTGCGTGGGTTTTAAATTGTATTAGAATTATTATGGGCTTCTTTTGTTACATTATTTTTTGGAAACAATGCTGTAATTAAAACAAAAGCAGATAATTATATTTTTAGCTACTTATAATCAATATTTCTGTACCTATTAGTTGGAAAAATTTGTATGCAATTATTTTATTCTTATCACCTACACAATTTTTTTGACTAGGTTGCGAGAAAATAAATACAAAATTAAGTTAATTTCAATTATTTTGAAGGGGCAAAATACATTTGCAACAATTACTGGAAGTAAAAGAATGTCATTTCCCATACGATGAGCATTTGATGTCACTAACTTAACGGCAAATATGGTATTCAAAGTGCTTTAGTACATGAATGAATGAATGAACGCCAGAACTTTGCCACTGGACTTATTTCGTTGCCGAGATCTCTCCCAGCCCAGCTTCGTGGCAGAGTCTGGAACACTTTATTTAGTGTCAAAAAAACAAAAACAAAAAAAAAAACATACAAACTTTTTTACAACATATTTTCCCCGGACAATTGGGTGCTGTCGCGATTAACAAATTTTGTGGTGATTACAGACGAGATGGGATTAGGAGTTGGAGAAGTTTCGGGGTTTAGTTAAGATGAATGTACACATATTAGGATGGAGGTATGTTTTAAAAGCAATTGAGCCCCCCCCCTCCCCCAGCCATCTCATCTGTTATCTTACACTTGCCATATTATATACACAGGATACAAAAAGAAAAAGAAATGAGAATCTTATTGTGAAATAATATATATATATATGTATCCATCGGAGCGAGTCATCTCGCTTAACACCTTATTGGTGAGCAAATGGGTTTGATAAGTTGCGACTAGAAGCTAGCATCAGTTTTATTGGGTTGAGTTCACTCGCTCCGGTGGATTTAATGAAAATATACGAAATAGAAGTATTGTGTGGGGGAATATATACAATTAGGGAGCACCCGTGGCATCTCGCTTAGCACCTTATTCGGTGAGCAACATGAATACGACAATATGAGTACGCACGTGTGTTGTGGACATGAAATGCATGAACAACTTGGATAGAGGAAAGAGAAATACACACATATACAAACATTTATATACATATA
This sequence comes from Pholcus phalangioides, assembly GCF_987345545.1. Classification (NCBI taxonomy): domain Eukaryota; kingdom Metazoa; phylum Arthropoda; class Arachnida; order Araneae; family Pholcidae; genus Pholcus; species Pholcus phalangioides. The sequence continues at coordinate 34,795,163 of NW_028301610.1, read as the reverse complement.
TATAACTGCGAGGTCGAGTCGTCTCGCCCTAAACCTATTTTGGTGAGCAATGTGGGCTTGGTTTAAATGGGGGATTGTCTGGAGAGAGCCTTAGCTAAGGATCGGCTTCGGTCTTGGTGTTTTGGTTGACTCGATCTGGCTGATTATATTTATATTTTAAAAAAAAATGAATATATATATAATATAAACTACATGTAATGGTTATTATGAAACCATTCATCTCCCACCTAGCACCCTAGCTAGAATAGCGGCATGAAGGACACTTGTGGTTATCACATTTACATCATTGTAACGGGAATGTCATAAAAATTCTTGTTCGGGTCCCGTTAGTACATGCTATATCTTGTACATGTAATGGTTATGTATTAGTAGTGGCAGTCATGTGGGTATGATTTTTGTTGTTGTTTTTATCCATTTCTGTTTCCCCCCCCCCTCTTATTTTTGTAATATTTAAAACATTATTTTATAAATCTGGTGGACAGATTTCTTGTTTTTCGTTGGCGTGTATATATCTGACAAGGCTTGTAATCCTTGCTGTTTTTTTTTTGTTTTTGATTATTTGAGTGAACCATTGTTTTCTATTGTTTTCGGAATATTTGTACATGTGTAGATGTTTTGTAAATTTGCACTCTGTTGCATAGTGAACAGGAGTACCCACCATACCGCAGGCACATTTGTCTGTTCGGCGGCGTTTCCGTTCGTGTAGATATATAGGGAATGGGCCGTGTCCTGTTATGAAGATAGTCACCTCCCTATTCCAGTTTAGTGTGTTGTATGTGACTCGAGGGACAATTTCGTGCACTTTCCTAGCTGTTGTTCCTTGTTCCCAAATTTGCTGCCATTTCTGGAGGGTTGCTTGTTTAAGTTGTCGCTTCAGGAGCGTTAGTGGGAAAGGGTTATCAAGTTTATTGTCACAGTTGATTGCAGCTTTGGCTAGAGAGTCTGCTCTCTCGTTTCCAAGATTACCTACATGGGCCTTAGTCCAACCTAGGAAAATTTTTGGGTTATTTAATAGACGCCCCACCCAATATACGTACTATTGTGTTTCTATTTGTTGGATCTAGAACGGCTATCAGAGAGAGTTATTATTAAAACTCGCTCTTCTGCTCCCGTTGCGTATTGTGCAGCTGCTTCTATCGCTAACAATTCTGCTTGGAAGTTACTATTGTTTTTATCTAGCGCTGCTTGCCACGTTTGCTTTTCTGTATTGTTTGTGTATACACAATAGGCTGCCCCGACGCCTTCATCGGTTTTGGAGCCATCTGTGTATATGTGGGTGTTTGCTAGTTTTATATCGTGGCCGTCAATCGAAATTTGATTGGGGATAGTTGAGCAGGAAGGGTGGTGGTGCCAGCCATGCTCCCGTGCTTCAAAGTTATTGGGGTCAAAGTCTAGAAGTTCTGGTTGAATGTTTTTCCTAAACCTAACTGCGTTTGTGTAGACTGCTTCCATTTGGAGCTTTAGGTGTAGTGGGCAGTTGCCTGTGATCACTTGGAGTCCGAGCGTAGCTGTTGTGCCATAGGCTCCGGTTATTGTTAAAAGAAATTTCCTCTGTGCGCTATCTAAGGCCTGTTGTGTTTTTTTGGTTGGATGCTTATACCAAGCTGAGGCGCCATGGTCCAAGAATCTCTCGACCACCGTCTTGTAGATAGTGTTCCTAATGCTTTGTGAGATGCCCCAGATTTTCCTGCTATTTTATTTAGTTTAAAATGGAAGCGAGTCGCTTTTAGTTTGCGTTCATTGATGTGTGATTCCCAGCCGAGGTCTTTTTGGATGGTTACGCCTAAATATTTGAGACTGTTTACACATTTAATATTTTTGCCATTAATTTAAATGCTTTAGTACAGTAAAAGAATGGTTTTTTTGTAGGAATCCGTGTAGTTTATTTTTAAGTGGCATCGCAAAAGTCGTATTATGACTTCGTGACCATTAAAAACATTTCCCAACTTCCGCTGAGGAATTTAGACGAGGTGCATGTGTGGCTTAGTGGTAGTAGTGCCCATTCTGATGGAGGTATCTTAATAAAACTTGGTATAGAGGATACATGAGCCATGAGGGAAAAAAGATTCAAGAAAAAAGTTAATCAATTTTTGACCATCAGGTGAAAAAGTGGCACTACTTTTTATCGCAGTTATCTTTTCCCATGGCCCACAAATAACGTATATACAAAGTTACAATGAAATACGTTCGCCACAACGGGCGCTACATAGATCGGAGTAGTGTCAGTATATAATTATACTCACACTACTCAGCTTAATTATACTGACACTACTCTGACTTATGTAGTGCCCGTTGCAGTGGACGTAAACCTCATGCAGGTTTCGACGTCACGCTGGAACGACAAAAAGTACAATAATAACTACAAAAAGACTTATTTGATTAATTATTATAAGAGTTGTTGGAAGTGGCACTCGCTGACGTCATTGCACAGTCTACAACGACGTAAAAACAATTCCCGGATGCCCTCGAAGATACCAGGTATGGTTTTGATGTCTGACGCAGCGACGATAAGTCACGCTATGAGTTCATCCGGTGTATCCACAGGCGTCGCATAAACGACTGATTTAAGGTGATCCCATAGGAAAAAGTCACATGGATTGAGATCCGGAGAACGTGGAGGCCAAGTAAAGGGTCCCGCGCGTCCAATCTAACTGCTACACGTGCTTAATACTGCAATACCGCTAATTTACGTCGTCCACAGAGCGTGATCCTACCCCAGCGCATGCGTTTCGCGACGCTGCTTACGTCAGATATGGTGAGCAAACCCACGAACGCATTCAGCGATCAACTGACATCCACCTTCCGTCTCCTCTGGACTCAGAGCCTGCGTGCGTTTTTTTGCGATTTTCACCCTCTCAACGTGGTTTGCGACACCACGTTCCATTGCAATTTTTGTTCCGCTTGATGTCAACCCTCTGAGTTTGTATAGGTTCATTAACAGAATACCCCCGTATAGTTTGATACTTTAGGTATATTCGGTATTGAATTATACCATAGTCAAGAATACGAGCTGTTTCACGAAGAGTGTCTGAAAGAAATTTAAGTTCAATGGTTGATTCTGAAATTATATACAGTACGAAAAAATATCAACAGAAAAAATTATTTTTATTCTTCTGTGAAAGGATTTACCCCCCATAACATTTGGATATAAATCATCGAGATATCGATAACTAAGTTCGATTTATTACCCCTTTTTATGTGCAAAAATGAGTCTCAAAACTTTTCAAGACTTCGAAAGGACAAGAAAAATGACAAAAATTTAACCCTTACAGCGGCAATCTCGAGATATCTTGATTAATCATCGTTATCTACGTGAATTTTTATCTAAATGTATGGAGTGTGCTTCCATAACAATAAAGAAAGACAAAAATTTAACTAATTGAATTTTCTTTGGATTTAGATTGGATTTTGGTTTTATTGGCAAAAGGACCAATTAGGTCAAACTGAACCAAAATGAATGACCAATTAAAAATAACATAAAATATGTTCTTATCGTGTCAGGGAAATAAAAGTACTTATGATAAAAAAACAATGTTGTTTGAACGTAAAATAATGACATAGATTGTAAGAAACTAACTTGTCATAAAAACCAATAGCTTTGATGAATGCATTTTCTTTAATTGGACGGGGGGGGGGGAGCTTGAAAAAAAATTAAATTTTATAGTTTATCCGAGCAACATTACACAGTGGGGGAAAAATCTCATCTAAGTTTCGCTATTTTGCGGATATTTTCTAGATCTTATAATTCAGTTTTAAAATCCATCATAGAATTTTTATTTCCCGTGAAACACCCTATACGTCAATATTTATATTCATATCTCAGCTAGAATATACACGCTCTTCTAAATTACCTGCTAATACCTTGATTTACAGAAATGACACATTTTTGGAATTTCAAAAGTTAATCCAATCAGTTGCAAAATGTTAATTGGATAACTTTTTTAACTCGCAACGGTGCTAATCAAATCACACTCCTCCAACAAACTGACGGATGAACAATTTTCCTAAGTAATAAATATCTCTTAAATTTGTTTTTTCGCTTCCAGGGAAAGTCTTTCTGTCATTGTTATTCTTTGTTCAAACCGCTATCCATGAATATTGCCTCGATGGAAATACTCTATTCTCTTCTCCGTGGAACAAAAGGCAAGTAAGTACTCTACAAATTTATAAGCACATTATTCGGATATCTAACGGGAGGATAGCCAACAGCTGAAAATAACGGCCCAGTATGGCCTTCTCTTTTCCTTTCCTCCGATTTTCCGTATCCTCTGAGCTTTTCTCAGGAAATTCTTTCGACAAAGCACATTTCTAGAATATGTACATGGGGGGGGGGGGGAACAAAAAAAAATGGAATCAGGAAAAATGGGAGATGGGAAACGAAGAGGAAAGAGAAATATCGGGAGGCTGATGGGAGGGCACTTTATTGAAAAGAGATGAAATCGGGATCTAAAACAGCGGTCCTGCAAATAAAAAATTCATCGATCAGATGGACGGAGATGATGTCCAACACATACATCGATACATCAACATTGCTGTGTTTTAAGAAGGTGATGGGTGGTGTATGTACCGTATAGGGACGCGCGTTACGCTATTGAACAAAAAGATATATTTTTATTATATATTTTTTTTTCTTCTTTCGGAGAGAAAACTGCTTGAGATACAGAAGGAAAAGAAAAAAAACTTTGGAACTATTCCGAAGAATACATATAAAAAAATAAAATTCGTACCAGGGATTTCGTTGCGGTATTGTGAAGATTAAAGAGTAAGAAGGTAGGAGACTGTGGGAAGTTTTATACCATTTTTTTTTTCCCTTAGCGAAGAAGAAAATGTACGCAACATGTACAAGGAGTTCGTGGCCCCAAGCCAAATAAAAACCTCTGAGAATCGAACTCGGATACTCCCGCACACACGACCGACCACCTTAAATTACGGTGATCCATCATTGGCGCAGAGCATAAAGACCTCCTCCGGTATCGCACGCAATAGAAGCTTTATTGTCCGCAAAATGGCTCGTAAGATAAAAGAAGATCTTGTGTGGAACAGCCAAATCGCTTCCCTCTGCCAAAAGACGACGAGATATCTGTTGAATGTTGCCGGGGAATGAATATTCATTAAACCTCTGTTTTTTGACGATGTTAGAAACCGTACGGGTATCGCGTTCATTTACCCGTTACTTCCCCTTATCTGGCTTCGGGATAGTTCTTCACCAAGCTCGAACAATCTTTTGCTAGTTATTGTGATAGTTATGCACAAATCAGGGCCATGTAGCAGGGATGGCCAACGTTTTTCAAAGCCGTGCCACGATCAAGATTATTTTCGATGCGCGTGTCACTCGACAAATTTCAACAGGCAGACCATACGTCTCGTTTTAACGGGACATGAGCATTTCATCCGGTTTTGCAAAAATATTATTCGGCTGTACTGTTACTTTCGTAAAAATGTAGAGTTTGTCACTCTTTTGAGTTCAAAATTGCTTTACTTTTTGTCATAAATTTGACTAACGCAATGTAGATTATGTATGTACGTATTATCGGTAACATTTCACCCTACCTACCCTTACCTACACCATGTTGGGCATAGACGCTGGAACCTGAGGACTCAGGGTGCTTTTTCTCCCTACTCCAATAAACTTTGTAAGAGGGCTTTGCCCTTCCCCCCCCCCCACCCCAAAGAATCCAAGGATGCTTATAGATCCAAGGTTGTATTATACCAGAGGTCTTCAACCTTTTTCAAGTCGCGAGCACTACCTATACTCATCAATCATCAAAAGAAGTGTATCCTTACGGCAAGCTTGACATACAAGTATGAAATGAGAATGATTTCAATCCCTGAATGAATTTCTACAAGTTGTTTAATCGGGACGTTGATTCAGAGCTCACGAACAGGAAATCGACACGAGTATAAAACATTCTGAGGAGCACCGTGGTGCTCGCGAGCAACAGGTTGAAGATGCCTGTATTATGCAATGCATGTTTCCCCATGCGAACGATCCTGAATCTTGAATACATTGGGACGTCCAGTAACTATGCCAGAAGATGAAAACCCGAACAGAAACTCTTTGAATAGAAAGTCATCGCATAATTATTATTTTAAGAATACCTATACCATACTAAATGTAGGCTTGGCAGCCAACAAGACCATCGTTCATAAGAAAAGGATGAATTAAAAGTTTGAGAGAATTTCTTCGATTGAAAAACGAAATAGGATTCCTTAAATTTTTGAAAGCGTTCGTATGCCACTCCTGATACCATGTCATGCCATTTGTGGCACGCGTCCCGCGGGTTGGGCACACCTGCTATATAACGAGCTTTTTTTAACACGATAACTGTTCGAGTTTTGACCGACCATCCTTTATAGTCGGTCCACCAATAAAGAGAAAAATGTTCAGTGGGCTATGACCTATTGTCTTCTCCGTCAATGATTATGTTTCCCGTGCGCTGTTGAATGCCTTTTTCTTCAAAGTGTCCCACCAGTTTCAATTTCTTATAAAATGATCTCCTTCTATATAGTAAGAGTCTTTCTTCCCTTTGAAGTAGCGCTTGCCGCCTTGGCTCAGTGGGCGCGGTCTAAGAGATACTGCGTGACGTCACTGCTCAAACATTTTTTTCTATTTTTTTTTGCAGCACACGAAATGTGTTGAACTTTTACATTTTAATTGCTTACTTTACTGTTTCTAATGAATGATTTCTCGTTCAGGTGTTGTTGGTATTTTTATAATCTTTTTATGATCTATAAGAGCTAAGAAATGGATTTAAAAACAAAGAAATAGTTTTTAAGTAATAATATATTTTGATATTATCATTCAAAATAACAATAATAATAGCTATAAACATTTTATATTAAACCTGGATTACACTATAAAAGTTTGATGAAAGTTCTTTTATAAAACTTGAAAAATGCAGCCGATAAGATTATCGGTTGCATTTGTTCGAATGTAACCAATAGCCTTATTGTAAGATATACAGAAAAACTGGCTAATTTTGCAGAGATAATGATTTTTGGAAAAATTCCCATCTCTGCTCCTACCGGGACTCGAACCCAGTCGAGTGCTCTACCATCTAAGCTATATAGTGACAGATAGAATATTTAACCAATAGAGCGCATATGATGAAAATTTTTCCAGAAATCAGTATCTACAAAATTAGCCGGTTTTTCTGTATATCTTGTATTAACAAGTGGAGAGTACATCTTTCTCTAAACAATTGGTGGTTTTCTCAAGTAAAAGATCTTTTATCAAACTTTTATAGTGCTATTCCGCCCGTACGATTTTTTTTTTCATATATTTGCTTTCCATTTTTTACGTTACTGTTGCATTGGTAATATCGAAGTCCAAGGATTATAAAAGCTACACTTAATTCAAATGAAAACAAAAGGGTAATCCAGAAAGTATTAGATAGTTCAAGAAGTTGATTGCAATTAGCTGTTTCGAGTTGGTGTTTAATCAATCCAATAAAAGTTGACGAACGGGCGTGATTCAACTAAAATAGAGATCCGAGAAAAATATTCTGAGTGGAAGTTACCTCATAAGCAAATGCAAAATTTCTTATTTGAAAATGTTTGAATGGTTAAATGAAGCAAGCCAATAAAAATACAAATACTAATGGCAATAATCGAAGGATAATTTTGGAAATAATTCAGTAAAATGAACAGTACAACGATCGCAAACTATCACAATTAACAATGTAGCAAAGCGGGTGCACTCGGTTCTGTTTGAGTAATGACTCATTGAAAGATGAAAAACTCATTTTCCATGTCGAGGAACTTTGCCGTTTTAGTTTCTTCTGCCTCTATGAACATGTATTTGAAACTGACTTTGGAAAAAAATTTTGTGGCCATAGTCGCAAAAAAATTGTGTAAATTTCGTACCTCACTTAATTGTATCCCGTGTTATTTGGATAAAAATTTTGTCGAGTTAATTAGGTTACACCTAATTAGTTACATATATTTTAACACCTAAAATATGACAAAATAAATTGGCATCACCAATATCTTGATAAATTTTCATTAAGTTCTTACAAGAGAAAATGTTTTCGGTATGATAGAGATACGAATTTTACTATATGTCATTCGTTTTTTTAGTGGGAGCATATGAAAAGTTAAATTTTTCATTTTTCTAGTTTAAAATTTATATAATACCATTATCCTAACTGAATTCTTCTCTTTTTATTGATATCATTTACATATTTTGCTTTTATTTCAGAATCAACCGTATATTCTTCATTCCCTTCGGACAATCTTCGTGAAACAGTCGTCACATCCACGAATATTGACTGAATGCTGACAAATATTAAATTTCACTAAACATTCAGGGATCATGGATTTTTGAAACCATTGGAGAACTTAATTAATTTCCTGGAAAATCACATTTTTTAGAGAAATTTCAAGTTTGCTAATGGGTAGAATTAAGTCACTGAAGATGTCAGATAATCATCAGTTAGACATATTTTTTCACTTTACAGATCTTTTCTATACGCATTTTGTTGTTTTTGGATTTCTCATGGCCTTACACACACACACACACAAGACGCTGTTCAAATTCAGGACATGACGTGCTCAAAGCAAATTCCATTTGATAAAATATTAAAAATAAGAGTGAATTTGCGTGTAGTATAACGTGCGTGTTGCGTGCTGCACAGTTTATCGACTTCAACCAAACCTAATTTATGGAAACATTACAACAACAACAACAACAGAATCAACAAAAAGAAGGAAAAACCGCAAACTTGCATCGCATGAAAAACCAAAAAAAAAAAAAAATCTACATAACAAAATTTACCGTTATCTAAAAGAATAGAACAGTGCAAAATAATGCCGTCGAATCAATTTCCCATTGCGAATAATGTTTCTGTTTGTTCTTTTCTATATGCATACATATACAGAGTCTGAAAAAAGCAGATTAAGGAAAAAAACTATGTATAAACCGTAATATTTAATGAAGAATCCTTAAACATCAATTTTTCTTTGGATATTTATTTATTCCCCTCCTCAAAGAAAGCTTATAGTGACGTGAGGTAATTTGCGTTATTCGATAATCAATAAACCTCTTTTAATTATGCACTAATCTATCCAAAAATGCTTATCTTATGAATTGTAAGTGCCGAATGAATCATTTCCTGTCAAACTAACAACAATGGTATATCAGTAAATCATCAGCCTTCATGATACCTATTAACATAAATTACTTGCTTGATTGTTTTTTTTTGTTCTTCGATGTATGATTGATAAAAATGATATTAACACAGCCGGTGTTTGTAAATATCGACTTTCAATTAAAGATTAAAAAAAAAAAACTTATATCGTTATTGATCATAACATCTCATGTTGTTTCCTCATTTCTGGAAATGTCTCATCAAAAATTTCCAGGATGTTCGTGATAAAACCTATTCAGAACATCTTAGGTAAATGACCACCTATTAGATTCAGGTGAAAAAAATAAACTGTAGTTGGTGTGTGTGTGAGATGATTATCGTTGGTACTCATGCCAAACGTTAAAGGAAAAAGAAACCTTAAATTTGGTTGCGATGTGTTAACCGAATATACTTTTCTATGTCGAGTTTGTGTATAAAAGCAACATTGTTTACAAGTAAACCGGTTAAAGTTAGAGTGGTGTAAGTCAATAATCCTCATTTTGAGAAAAAGAAGGTTCTAATAGAAATGGTGTCTTTTAGGTTCCCATGTTAAAAAAAAAAAATGAATTCATAATTTAGAGTTGCACTATTGGAGCACTATTAGTTCAATTATTTTTTTTGAAAGTGTAGCACTTCTAGATTGCATTTCTAGACTTGGTCAGAGTTGTTGAAAATGTGACTTACCCAACTTCAACCCGTTCAAGTATACATTAGTTAATAAGGTGTTATGGGTTTCAGAACGACAGGAATGACAAAGTTGTTTTTTGATGACGCAAATGTCTGGAAGTTGTTTTTCGATGGCGCGAATGTCTGAAAGTTTTTTTTTGATGGCACCAATGTCTGAAAGTTCTTTAAGAGAAAAGAAATTTGCATGCCTTAAAGTTGTTTGATTTATATAACTAGAATGCCTAAAAATTGTTCAATTTACATGACATGGATGCCTTAAAATTGTTTTTACGTTAAAAAATGACCTAAAGTTATTTTTTACATGAAAAGGGCACTTGAAGGTGTTTCCCACATGTCAGGAATGTCTCAAAGTTGTTATTTTAAAAAGACAAGAATGTCTTATAGTGGTTTGTCGCGTTGCAAGAATGTCTTGAGGTTGTAGTTTTTCACATGAGAAGAGGACGTGAAGTTGTTTTTCTTACATAAGAAGAAAAGCCGCATAAAATTCGACCATTTAACAAGAAAGCCTGATAATAGGTGTTTCAACATGAATCTGATGATTTGTGTTTCAACATGAATCTGATAATTTGTGTTTCAACATGAATCTGATAATTTGTGTTTCAACATGAATCTGATAATTTGTGTTTCAACATGAATCTGATAATTTGTGTTTCAACATGAATCTGATAATTTGTGTTTCAACATGAATCTGATAATTTGTATTTCAACATGAATCTGATAATTTGTGTTTCAACATGAATCGGATAGTTTGTGTTTTAGCATAAACCGAAAGCCTGATAATAGACATTTTAAACATGACTAGAAAGCCTCATAACAGGACTTTTACCACTATCAGGAAACCTTAATGTTCATTTTTTTCCATTAAAGAACAGAAACTCCTTCCATTGTGTTTGCCTCTAGTTTAATATAGAAATCATTTATATACGATTACTCGCAAAATTCCTCCGAACAGTCCACATCGATAAAATTTAAATATTTATCACTCTCGCATAATTCATTACCCAACAATCCTTTAGAAAGAGTGTTCATTCCTTGAAGCAATATTGTTAAATCAGACTTTTGTTGCCGTGTGGTATTAGTAAAAATATTTAACCATCTGTAAATGATGGAATGTTGTTCTGGACCGTAGTTAAGACGGCAATGCGAATATGCTAATTTCCTCGGTAAAAGCCACATTAGTAGCATTAATCGAGAGAGGAAATTAATGAGACAATAAGTCTGGAGGTGTTGTTGAGAGATTTCCGGGACATTAATATTAATAAAATTTTATCTTCTTTGGCCGCAGTTGCAAGAGTTTCTGGATTTTAGTTTTCTTTTATCAGTTTCCTTAAAAAAAAACGTCACGGTTCTTAGAAATGTCTTGGAGAAAGATTTAATTTTTCTTTCAGTTAATCATCTGAATTATTCTTTTGGGGCAAGTGGAATTATGATTCATTGGAAGTACGAAAAAGCCTGGATAACCAAACGGAGATCGATAGTTCGGAAAGAAAATTCACATTCCGCTGTGGGGAATCGAACCACCAATCTCTCACTATCCGGGCGAGTGTTTTAACCATTGAAATACAGAGGGCAGATATTGCCGTGAACAAGGAAGAGGAATGTGAATTTTTTTTTCCGAACTACATCTCTATCTCCGCTTGGTTATCCAGGCTTTCGTGTTTCGTATGAACAGCGGAGAGGGACATCGTTTCTCTCTATATGTCGCCATCTGATGGCTAACGTCGTAAGAGATATTAGCTGAGCTAGCCGGTTGTCCGTACGCAGTCTCGTTCAGCATTCATACATATGCTCTAAGGATTGAAAACATGTCTCTGTAGTTCAATGGTTAGAACGCCCGCCCGGACAGTGAGAGATTGGTGGTTCGATTCCCCACAGTGGATTTTCTTTCCGAACTACAAAGCGACGAGTGATATCGTTTCTTCTCTATATGGTTTACTGACCGCTGTTATAAAATGGATCACTAAATTGCACAAAACCTTGAATGGATGGCTCGTTAAATTTATATCTCATACTCACACACAACAACTTCAAGGTATCGAACTACGCTTAAAACGTCATTTTGGAAGAAAATATCGATTTTTTTATGATTTTAATTTTTTTCATCAGATTACATTGTGTTTGTGATTCCAAAGGCCTTGGTTTGTTTATATAACGCTTAAAACCAAAGTTATGCCTACTTTAGTATTGAGTTTTTGAATCAAGGGGAAACCGTTGTTCCTTCATCATAGTAAACTTTGAAACATTTGAAATAAATTTGACAGTATTGCTTTCCAGCTGATATTTCTGTAGCACAAGAGATTAGAAATACATAACCTTACAACTGAACGTGGTTTCAGCTCTTTGTCTATGGCATTGACAAAAATTTTGCAAGTAGGCCCATAAAGTGAAAAAAAAATTGTCTTCTTATTTTGCTCTGTTTCTTCTCGATGTTTCAAGTTTAGTGAACTATATTAATTAATTATAATCTATGCATTCTCCTGATAAATCGTACAAAGTGTTCAATAATACGAAGCATCATGAAAAAGTTATTAACATTTTTTCATATATAATACAGTATTGTGTGCCTTTTGAAACAAAAAGATCGTGTAACTTGGAACAGTATAAAACTTGAAATTTTCCTAGTTTACCTCGGAATACTCAACTTACACTAATTTTTAATAATTATTTTCTGCTTTTAAATACAATTTGTATTTTAAATTTTAGTTCTATACTTTTTCCTTATAAAAACTTTAGCTACATTCACATTTCTTTTCTTCTTTTAAGCTTCGTTTATTTTCTGATCAAATTTGTTGGAAAAAAACAAACTTTTACAAAGTAAATTTCCTTAGGAAGAGAGGGGAGAAAATACTTCATTGCTTATCTCGGTGCCAGATACAGCAAATGTTATCACGGATATTGTATCTTCAATGCAATCACACCTTTCATGAAAGGAACTGACAGAACTAAAAGATTTAGAAACAATATTTCTTTCTACAAGTATAATAATGAATAATTATGTGCATTCTTTATCTATATAAATACATTCCTACTTCCAATATTGTTACTTTAGTATATACTTTATATAGATATATATAGCCTATATTACAATCATATTTTTGTATCATTATTGTGGTATTTTATATTTCAATATATGATTTATATTTTAAAAAGTTACTTATTATATTAATTTTCCTGTAACATTTGTATTTTTTTTATCTTTGTAATTTTACCCCATTTCAAGGTGCAGCAGGGATTGCTTCACGGTACAAGACCCCTTTGTTGTAATTTGAAACATTTTTGCCTTTTCAAAAATCCATATTTTCATGATTACAATAAGAAAAAAAGGTAATTTAAAATTTATCCAATGTTTCATACAGTATGTAGTTACTGTATTACTAAAAATGAGTTTAGTGAAATTTTACGGTAAAAATTAACGGAGAAAATAAGTTTTAAAAATAATGTGCCAAGGTGTAAGTCTCCCCTAATCTGTGAATAAAAACTTTAAACGCGTTTTACGGAGAATTCTATTTTAGTCATTTTACTTTTATTTAAAAAATTCAATACGATAATTTTATAAATATTCCTACTATTTGACATGCAAATTATTTCTTCAATGATAAACATTTTTTTTTTATTTCTGTAGGGAATTAATTCAATTAGAAGTCATTGCGGCTCCTACAAAATAGATAATTAAGGAATATGTGTGTGAGAATACAAGCATTAGGAAGCTGAGCGCTTTTTCTTAGATACTAGCGGATAAAGATGAAAAATTAAATAGAACGAGAATCGCTTATCTTTAAGGATCTGCATATTTATATATATATATAGGTAGTTTTAGAAGCTTGCAAGCATATTGCATGGTTTCGTGAACGCGCCTCCACGTCAATTTCTTAGGAGTTCGAAGAAGAGCAATGAACAGAAAACGACCGCTATTTATTTTCGCATACTTTCAAAGACGTAAGTCGAAGGTGATGCTAAAGAAAGGAAAAAATAAAATAAATATAGCGAAGAGAGGGTTATATATGTTAGACGATGATGGTGATGCGTGAGTGTGTGTGTGTGACGACGAAGAATACCATTCCTTTACACACTCCAGCAAACAATGGCTCCCATTGCCACCGTCTTCACATTTTTGCCTTCTTAAAATTCACATCCTTTGCTTTTCTGGCTCAGACACATGTACATACTGGTGCTTCCCTTATCAACAAAAGAAAAATGTCTTCCTTTGTGGTTTCCCTCGTGGCAGTAAACGCGATTTTTTTTGTTTTATTTTATGTGTTTTATATTTTATTTTTATTTTATTTTTTTTATCATTTCTTTTACTTCTAAAGAGTAAGCAATGGAAAGCGGAAGTTTTAGTCGTTTTTGGTTTTTTTTTTCCCCTTTCTTACTTCCACCTTTTCCTGAACACTTTTCCTGTGAGCCTTTCCTGAGAAATTTCGATCTTTACGAAGATTCCTTTAATGATAATGACGCTTTTCGTCGCGTGTGTGTGTGGGGGGGATCGAAACAAAAGAGATTCACGAGCATCACTCTTTTGCACTTGTGAATTTCAGTTTTTACAAAGAAGAATAGGAAAAATACAACCGTGATTGTGATGAAAAACTTGTCGGGGAATCTCATCTGTATAATACACTCATGAAGTTTGCCCATAAGTAAAATTGTTTAAAACATATGTTGAAGAACCAAAGGCTATAACAAAACTGTTAAAAATGTCCGACTACCTTTTTTTATGTTTTTTTTTCCCGTAAAATGGTACTGGAGAGAAGTTCAATAACATTTTTTGATAGAAAACGTACGTCTCAAAATAAAGAAAACTATAATAAATTTTGGACTGCCTATGACATGTTCTATGAAAAAGTAATTTTTATGTCAAATTTTAAGTAAAATTCGTGTAATATTCGAAACACGATTGCAAAAAAATTCTTATGTGAATGAAATATTTTGTTATTCTCAGTATATTGAGCTAGTAATGATGCAGACTATGAACTAAATATTAAGGGATTGTACGATATTCTCATAAGTTACACACATATTTGTTGATCTGAAATTTCATTTAACATATCGTGTATAAAACACTGTAATTAGACAAATGCAAGTGATAGACCTTAGGTTTTAGTTCATAACTTTAACAATATGAGGCAAAATACCATATAAAAATTTTGTAGTAGTCATACAAAATAATACTACTGCTTCACCACCCACCGACTCCGGCCATATCGCTACATTGCAGTTTACATCCGTTATAGAGTTTGATTGGACATAAAGGCGCAATCTCTCAGTGGTCGTCATAAACTCGTTAAGGAAAATATCTTGCTATCTATATTCTTACACCCGTATTTAACCTGGGACAAGGTGGCAAACTTCAAGGTGGTAGACGAGCATAGTGCCACTACGCCACTCGGGCACTCTTGCTTGCCTTATTAGTTGAATTCTGGCTTTTGGCTTCATGCAGTGCAAAATGCGTTTTGTGGCCATATGAAGAAGTATAATTGGCAAACTACCTATATAGGAAAGAGCGTGAAATTTAGACATTTAAGATTGAAGGTCCACTTAGAAGCTTATTCAGATTGTTTTATCGGATAGACTGATGTAGGGTAATGTGTGTTCCGTAAAAGAAATGGAAATTGATTTCCCTTGGACTCAAAAGTAGCTATTTATTTTTCCCTAACGGTATGGAGCATGGTTTCCCAAACTTTTTGTTCCATTGCTCCTTTGTCCAGAATTTTTTTTCTCTCATCGCCCCAATACTCAAGCGAACCCATAGGATTCAATGTTAAACCAGTAGGTTTTATTGCCCCCTGGACCATTCCATCGCCCACACTTTGGGAAACACTATAAAATACTAATAAACCCGTCATTTTCAGGTTTAATCAGACATAATGTTCAAAAGAACAATATACGAAGTGTGGATGACTTTATACTTTACCACTATAATTTGAGAGTCATTGCTAAATTATCAACACTTAACATATGTATCCATCTATATCAGGTCACTAGTTATCTGACCCCATAATTTAATAGTAATACTCACAATCAATATTCGATGTGATCAGAATCTAATTCTTAACTTTTATTTCAACGGTAGTTTATTGATCATTTTTTGTCGCAACACGGTCATTTTCTGCACACGAGAGCTAATTAGACCGGGACTTACAATTTATTGCTGATTCTGAACGGCAGCCTTTTTTTTATACTCACCGAGAGGTTGGTGCGCCGACCTCTCGATGTGGGATTCCCTACAGTAGCAATTTTTTTCTGCAGTAATGTCGTCGTTTCTGTTGCACCCCTGTGTCAAGAAAGTTTTCCGACGAGGACGAACCGCTTATCGAACTCGCGACACATCTACACATCCTTTGGTACTTTAGGCGAGTATCTTATCGACCTGGACTACCGTGCCCTTCAACATTAGTAAAATGATATTCAAACTTGAAGAAAGAAAATAATGAGGATTAAAAACACAAGTTAACATATTAAGACAGCTAGCTGCTGTGAAAGTGCGTTCACACAACAAAGAACGGGGAATAGATAACTCACAGCACGCCAAGAACTAAATATGCGAATCATGTATAAAACTTTTTCTGTGTGTAAAACCGTAACAACTTGAACGATCCTCCGTATGGGGGCATTTTTCCGTAAAAGTAATATGAATATCAGTATAGCAAAATGAAATATACACTTGTTTTTGCAGTTCATTTCCACAAAAAATTACGAAATAAAACAGTAAAATATCTTCTCAACAAAATTATTATTTTTTTAAAGAAAACCCAAAATATATTACTGAAAGAGAGAAAGGAAAAAAAGGAACAAAAAATTTTAATGAAATGGAACAAAAAACCTAATGGAAATAATGAATAAAATAGAAGGTGGTTAAAAATCAACTGACACTAATCAGACGCATGTAGCGCCCGTTGTGGTGAACGTATTTCATTGAAACTTGGAATATATGTTATTTGGACGACGGGAAGAAGATAACTGCAATAAAAGCGCCATTTTTTCACCTGGTGGTAAAAATTGAAGTATGTTTTTTTTATTATATTGAACCTTTCATTTCCCCATGTTCCATATACACTGAAGAGCCAAAAAAAACTGGTCCACCTGCCTAATATCGTGTAGGGCCCCCGCGAGCACGCAGAAGTGCCGCAACACGACGTGGCATGGACTCGACTAATGTCTGAAGTAGTGCTGGAGGTAATTGACACCATGAATCCTGCAGGGCTGTCCATAAATCCGTAGGAGTAAGAGGGGGTGGAGATCTCTTCTGAACAGCACGTTGCAAGGCATCCCAGATATGTTCGATAATGTTCATGTCTGGGGATTTTGGTGGCCAGCGGAAGTGTCTAACGTCAGAAGAGTGTCCCTGGTGCCACTTTGTAGCAATTCTGGACGTGTGGGGTGTCGCATTGTCCTGCTGAAATTGTCCAAGTCCGTCGGAATGCACAATGGACATGAATGGGTGCAGGTGATCAGACAGGATGCTTACGTACCTGTCACCTGTCAGAGTCGTATCTAGACGTATCAGGGGTCCCATATCACGCCAACTGCACATGCCCCATACCATCACAGAGCCTCCACCAGCTTGAACAGTCCCCTGTTGACATGTAGGGTCCATGGATTCACCATGGAGGCAGTCTCCATACCCGTACACGTCCATCAGCTCGAAGCAATTGGAACCGAGACTCGTCAGACCAGGCAACGTGTTTCCAGTCCTCAACAGTCCAATGTCGGTGTTGTCGGGCCCAGGCGAGGCGTAAAGCTTTGTGTCGTGCAGTTATCAAGGGTACACGAGTGGGCCTTCGGCTCCGAAAGCCCATATCGAAGATGTTTCGTTGAATGGTTCGCACGCTGGCACTTGTTGATGGCCCAGCATTGAAATCTGCAGCAATTTGCGGAAGGGTTGCACGTCTGTCACGTTTAATGATTCTCGTCAGTCGTCGTTCGTCCCGTTCTTGCATTCCGGCCGCAGCGATGTCGTAGATTTAATTTTTTACCGGATTCCCGATATTCACGGTACACTCGTGAAATGGTCGTACGTGAAAATCCAAATTTCATTGCTACCTCGGAGATGCTATGTCCCATCTCTCGTGCGCCGACTATAACACCGCGTTCAAACTCACTTAAATCTCGATAACCTGCCATTGTAGCAGCAGTAACCGATCTAAAAACTATGCCAGACACTTGTTGTGTTATATAGGCGTTGCCGACAGCAGCGCCGTACTCCGATTGGTCCCATATCTCTTTATTTACATACGCATGCCTGTACCAGTTTTTTGGCTCTTCAGTTTATATCCTATATACACTGGTGAAATAAATTAGGAGAATTTACATATTTTATCGGATTTCATGAAAAGAACTGAACTGAATGTAAAAGCACTGCTTCTAGACAAAAATTCAAATCTTGTACGTCAAATACGTAAGCGTACACGTGTGTGTAGGCGGAGCCAGTAGAGAAACAGGCTTTATAAGAGCGCGTAAGGTAAGACGCATTTCGTTCGCTAGCACACCTCGGCGAATTTCTTGGTGTTATTTTGCAGCAATCGGTCAATTTCAAATTGTAACAGTAAAAATGAGTAACCACCAATGTTTAGATGATGGAATGAGGTGGCGAATTGTGGGGAGGCTAGAAGCAGGCCAATCTCAAGTCCAGATTTGTAGAGAGTTCAATTTAACGCCCAGCGTCGTGTGTAACTTATGGAAACAGTTCCAGGATACCGGATCGAGAGAAAGCCTGGGCAAGGTCGTCGAAGAGCCACGACGGCCAGAGAAGATCGCCATTTGTCGATGATAGCGAGGCGTAACAGGAGTGCTACAGCTTCTCAGCTCTCTCGTGACTTGTATGCAGCCACAGGAACCCGTGTATCAAGGGTGACTGTTTCCAAAAGACTTCATGAGAGAGGGTTGTTTGCAAGAAGACCTGCTGTTTGCGTCCCGCTCACTTCTACGGACAGGAGAATCCGTTTATCATGGTGCAGAGAGCTTAGAGATTGGAGTATGGATCAATGGGCGACCGTTCTCTTCACTGATGAGTATCGGTTCAGCCTAAGCACCGATTCTCGCCGTACGTTCATTTGGAGAGAACCAGGGACCCACAACCCTCCTCCGGGAACCATCCAGGGAATGAAAACAGCTTTGCTGAACGAGTGGGACCAATTGCCACAGGAAATGATAAACTGCCTTATTTCAAATATGAAATCACGCTGCGAGACCTGTATATCTGTAAGAGGGGACCATACCCCCTATTAACCCTTTTTTTTTGTTTATTCTGCAACCGTTGTTTCATACCTTCCGACTCCAACGAGTGTTGCGCACGATCATGCGTGTGTATTACAATTATTGAATAGTTATTTGTTTTGTATTGTATGTACATATCAAATTTCATTAAAATCGGTACAGTAGTTCTAGAGATAATCGACCAAGTCTGCGAATTCTCTCAATTTCTTACACCAGCGTATATACCAAGTTTCATCAAAATATCTTCATCAGAATGAGTGCTACATACGTCTGAGTAGCGTCAGTTTATTTTCAACCACCCTGTGTAGAAGAATTCTTATGATAGCTCAGAAGTTCCAGATTGCGCATGTCTGAGTATTAGACTTTTCACTCAATAAGTTTATGGATAGACTTTTTAACAATGTGCTACACCGTCGCACGGAATTCCAGTCACTAAGTTTCTAGAATAACATGGTAGTACTGGCGACGATATCTGTCTAGACATCTGATCGTAAAACTGATCCAATTGTTTGAACTTGACACTCGGGAAGGAGAAAATTTTTCAGTAAACATTGTTCTTAAGCAAGCATTACGGATTTTGGTGGTTAATTTTTATTTCTTAACTTAATTAAAGAAAACAGGTATTTTTTTACAGTTTTTATTATTTTGTCGGTTATTGTCTAGTTTCCGATTGCTTTGTCAGTGCACTGAAAAACAGTTATGGTTCTATTCTTCCTTATTGTTCGCAAGGGTAGCTATTGGAACATAGTTATTTGGTTAATAATAATTGATTATTTGACAGTGAAAACAATTATTGGCTTGGGTTTTTAAATATTTTTCTCTCGGCATTTTATTTCTGTTAATGTTTCATAGCAGTTATTTATTTTGATTCAAATAATAAATTCGGCATTCGTTTTCAACTGCTCTACAAGCTAAAGACGCAAACATAATGTTTTCAATAGACTACTTGTTTTGACTTCAAACGTTTTGGTGCGAGCCTAGTTGAGCGAGATGGTGAAAAAGAATCACAATCACGTAATTTTTCAGACTATTGTCAATTTTTTGGCTAACTGTTTTCGAATTACAACATTTTGTGACATAATATTCGTAAGTATTTTCTCGTTTGAACGAGAAAAGTTTTTCTGTAATAAGGTGCTTACTTATTGTTTTTGCACTTTTTTCCGTTTGTTTTTGTGTCTCTATTTGATACGTTGTCAACCTTTATTCACTCTCATTTTCTCACCTCTTTTTGTCATTGTTCCGCAATAATAATAATAAGAAACTTCTCACTTATCCCAACAATTTAGAACGTCAGTTACTCTGACGAGTCTAAAATTATAATTTCAAAACAATATTTTACAATAATGTCGATGTTCCAATAGTGTCACAGAGTGCTCTTGCAAACCTCGTATTCGATCATACACAATGCTAATCTTCATACAAGATAAATCTTCATATACCTAACGCACACGAATTGATGACCACCCGATTTCCACGAACCATAATCATCCTGTTCGAACTATAAATCTCAATTTCATTACCTTTCGAGAAATTAAAAAAAAAAAATCGTCGATCGACAAAGCAAACCAAGAACATCAATCTAAGCACAAATTTCTTAATCCATTCAATAGATACTAATAAATCAAAGCACTCTAATTAATCCTCATACTCCTAATTTAGTTCGAACTTCAAGAATGAAAAAAAAAACAGACAATAAGGAAGGCGAACTTTCAAAATTATTTTCTAATCCCCACTGTAAATTTTTAATGGCGTACCTTACGTTGAATGGCAAAGAGATACATTTATACTCAATTAACGTTATTGCATAACGTGATACTTAAATTTCTTAAGTTTTAACCTCAAAATTTTGGCCTTCAAAATAATTACGCAAAAACGTGTGTCCAAAATAAATTATCGCTCTTATTATGGTGTCACTAGTAAGCTCTCCCCACCACATAAAATATTCAACACAAGAAAACATGGGAAGAACCTAAAAAAATGAGATTCTATTAACGCTATTGTCTTAACCCCTCTTTTGGTTGCGAACAAAGCATATAATTTTGCTTCCGTATAATTATTCAAAATCATAAATTCCTTTTTTTCTAACTTTTTTTTTTCTTCTCCTTCGTATAATTTGTTTTTCATTTTTATTTTCTTTCAATAACGTAAAATTTGAATATTAGAGACATTGGAGCAAGAGAAAATAATGCTCCGTGTCGAACAAGACTATCATTACGCGTTTTAAAATATTAAAAGAAAACACCTGTGTCATTATTCTTGAGATGTGTTCTTCTTCTAGTGTTATTATTATTTCTTTTTTTTTTAATTTCTATTTTGAATGGGAACTAAAGAAAAATATATACGGCTAAAATTTAGACATTAGTGAATTGCTGAAAACTTCCATCTGTTCTGTCAATGGGGGGGCTTAAAGAAATATCTTTCTTTCCCCCCTCCCCCCCCCTTTCGTGTAATATTAAATTTGCAAAAATACGAATCTGCAAAAGAGAACGTGACGTGAAGAATGAAGAATAAAAGAATGCGAAGTATTTGCATAATTTAATCATTCCAGGAATTTTTTTTTTAATTTTATTTTTTTTTACGACTAGAAAACACAATTTTCGTTGTTTCGTTCTAATTTTATATATATATATACTTTTTTTTTCAAAATAGCTATTGAAGATAGAAGTAATATACGTCCCATTTTATTTTTGTTGTTGTGTGTGAATATATGTATATTTTTATATATCTGTTGTTATTTCTTGCTTTTCAACGGAATAAAAATTTCTTACATCTTCGTTTGGAATGACAAGACGGAAAAAAAAATATATGAATAAATAAAATTGTAATATTGATATTATTTCTCCGACTTTTTGAAGTATTTAAATGAGATTTTGTGTATACATATTTCATGGATGTAGCAAATATGAAAATGATCATTATTTTATTTTAATATCAATAAAAGAGATGTAACTAGCTGAACAAATGTATAAAATTTATTCAGATGTTTTCTTGGGAAATTCCTTTATTGATTTTCTAGATTCCTAATGGAAATTTTTCTTTGCATCTAAATTAAAAAAATGTCTTCTCGTATTTCGTATACGGGATGCATAGGAAAGTCCATTCAATTTGAAATAATTTGTGAACGCAGAGAGATACAGAGCTATGTAACAGAAAAAAATATAGTAAAGTGATTGGGCTCGTTCCAATGTAAAAAACAGCGGTGTTGAAACGGGGAGGAGAGGTATGAGAATTTAATTGCATGTGCTTCCAAATCTGAAGAATGTCATTCAGTAGAATCTGCCTTCCTCAAATATAGACTTACTTCGTAATATTTTGATGGAAAATTTGCCGAGATGTCAATAATAAAAAATCTTGATTGTTGTCATTTTTCAAAATTTTCTGTCCGTATACCTTTGAAAAGTAGCAAAGATCAGGGATTCCAATCATCTATATCTTGGTTATCATTATCAATACTGCGCGATCTTTCCAAGTATTTCTTGGGATGAGTTCGTAGTATTGTAATAAGAACTATTTTGTTTCAAAAATCTATAAATTTTACATAATGAAAGTGTAGTTATTACTTCCGATTGGATAATTGGGGATAAGAAAGGGCGTTTTGGTTGGCGAAATACAGTAACGTGATAACAATGGTGTTAATCGTCGTGATAACAAATGTTTTATTTGTGTTTCGCATAAAGCCACGTGATAAGACGCATGAAAACATGAATAAATAAGAACGCATTTGATTGGCTGAATAACGAGATAACAGTCGTGTTTTATTTATATTTTACATAGAGCTGTGCCTTTATAGACATGAAAACGTAAATAAGAACGCATTTGATTTATTTGCTAAATACATTTATGTGGTAGCAATAGCACTTTGTTTGTATTTCTCACAAATCCACGTCATTAAACGCATGAGAACGTAAGTGAATAAGAACGTATTTGCTAAATACGATTACGTGATAACAATAGTTCTTTGTTTGTATTCACACCATTAAATATATGCAGCAAATGAGAACGCGTTTGATTGGCTTAATAGGGTTACGTGATAACAATGATGCTTTGTTTGCGTTGCACATAAGTCACGCCATTAGATGCATGAAAACATAAATAAATAATAACGCATACTATTGGCTCAATACGATTGATTACGTGATAACAGTAGTGTTTTGTTTGTGTTTTGCATAAAATCATTAGTTACAATGAAACAATTAACAAATCAGAAGGCGGTTTGATTGGCTGAATCGAATCATCTGTTTCGATTGGATGAATCTGCCATCGGCTCCCACTATCCTTTGTTTTACGATAAATCCGGCGAAGAAAGGATGAGTTCATTACGTTAGTAGATGTTGTCGGAAGGATTTAGCTCAAACACAATCACAATTAAGTCGTCAGAATTCTTTCTAACATCCGGGGTCATCAATCAAAACGAAACATCACGTACCTCTTTTGTAAAAATTTCTAGTTTCAGGGAGATGATTCCATTTTTCCTCGCTAGGAAATTTTTTTTTTCAACTTTCCGTGAAGAACAAAAGAGATTTCCATTCAAAAAATTACCTATTCGTCATAAAACATTTACAACTAAAAACGTCTTCAGCAAAGTACATACTTTAACCAAGAGATGCACGCACGTCATCGTCGAAATGCAAGCGCGCGCCACACCAGTTCACCATTCATCCAGTACTCATCTCGAAAATTAGTCCCATTTTTTCCCCCTTTTAATCTTTTCTATTATTTATTGTACTTTCGGCCATTTTTCCAAGAAGAAAAGAAAAATTCTTTCTGTTTGGACAAGAAAATAAAGTTGTTCCCGTTTTTTTTTTTCTTCTCCTGTTCTTCTCCGTTCTTTTTCATTATCATTATTATTATTACTAAAACTACTTCTACTATCTTTCAGTACCGTGTGCCCCCTTTTAACTGCAATTTTTCTTTTTTGGTCTTATTTTTTCTGTGACATCATCTTTTTTTTTTTCTCTCCATGGATGGTTAATACCATTATCCAAGACGGTTCTCACATCCGGTCGTGATCGCGAACGGTACTCTGATGACACTCCCCACCGAGGAGCATTTCCAGAATTAACTCCGTGATTTAAATTAGGGCGTTCGTGCAGCCAGCGGTCTTTGGTCCCGGATACTTTCTCCACCTCGTACACCAAACCCACTCTATTCTCTCATCCTGGAATTCCTTTTTTCCCAGGATTTTCCTCCTCCTTCGCCCGCTTGTTCTTCTCCCCCCCCCTCTCCTGCCGCACACGGCCCTTCACCCCCGCCCCTGACGCATTCATTAATATAATGAAAGCCCCGCGGGTCCCTATCTTCATTTGAGTCCGTTTCTAGAGAGAGAGAGACATAGAAAGAGCAAATGCAAGGATTCATTTTGAAGATTAATTCCTTAAGCATAGAGACGCACTGAAGACTAGGCTTAAGCGTATAAATCTCGCCGAAAAGATTTATTTAACTAGCGGAGATTTATAGCCAAAACCCAAATACCCATAACAGAATGAAACTTGAATGAAAGCTTTGTTTTAAAGATTTAACCGTTTTGTTCACTTAATTGTCCAGAAGATCTCTCTCTCTCTCTCTCTCTCTCTCTCTTTTCAGTGGTTGATGTTTTCTAGAATATTGCGAAAAATATAAATATATACACACACATGCACTCATGGAATTGAGTTGTAAAATGTCCTGTTTTACACTGGAGAGGCTTTACAAATTGCTCAAACGATTTATTATCTCCCATATTTTATTTCGGTCTTATTATTTAAACTTCATTTGTGACATTCGCTACAAAAGAGTAAAAAAGGATAAAACACATTGTGTGTGTGTGTGTGGTGGTTCAAGGGCGCTAGAGGCAATGTAATATATTTAAAACTGTCGCACGGATGATTTTTATGTTCAAGATAAAGACTTATTTCCGAAGGCAGTCCCGTTTTTCTTTTGTTTTTTTTTCATACTCACGCACTGTAAGCTATTTACAGTATCTTTGACGATGAAATGAATGCTTAATCCATATCATAGCTTTTAAATTTGATGACGTAAAGTGATTCTAATCAGCATAGTCCTATGCCGTTATCCCCAAATTACTATTCAAAAACTGTTCTTTTTGTGAAATGGCTATATAACGTTTCAAATTTTTGTGATAAGAAGTATTTATTGCACCTGTGATATTTTAGTGAGAACGAAAAGTTTCGATTCGATGTAAAACGAGGATTATTGATGTAAAGTACTCGTAAAAACCTGAATTTAATTCTACAAGAAAAGTTTTTGACATTTCTTTCATTTTTATTTCAAAATAATTAAAAGTGTTTACTGTCATATATTCTTGAAAAAAAATGTCATCCTTACACCTCGTTCGAATGACCATTTTAGAGTCTTTACTGCAATGAATCATATCGCAACGTTAATGAAAGCACGTGGCGAGGTACACAACACAGAATTTCAATTCTATGAAACCCTTATAATTTGACTACAATGGTTAAGATTCCATAAATGAGGAAATGTATAACACAAAATAGCAGGAAATCGTATCATTTCTTTGACAACAGAGTCATTAAGTAGCTCACTGGTTAAGTTAGGTTGCAGTTTGGTGATATAAAGTATCTCGGTGGTATAAAACAGAGCTGAAATATACACTTACCCCAGGTAGTGTCTTCTGCTCATGCAGGGCGGACTGAGCCTTCAGGGCGCTGTCTCTGGCACAGTAGGTAAGAAAGGCACACCCTATAAAAGGAGAAAGAACAAATAACCAAATGAACACTGGAGTAAAACAGTCAAAACCGAATGTCACGTGGTAAAGTGTGAGTCACATGACATGATTCTCAACGTTTCGCGTGACACCGGGTGACATCTGAAAAACGCCACCAGGCGCAGAAAGACCGATAAACCGATTATTCAATGCACAAAACTTTTTTTTAGCTCCGGAGCCTGCATTAATATCCTAATTAACCACCCATCAACCAGTAATTGTGTCAAAACTCGAGGCAGCTGGAACAGCACGTAAACGGAGGAAAATCCACCGAGAATTAAAACAGAAAAGAAACAGAAAAGGTTGCAATAAAAACCTCATCGATCTCTCTTTAAATTATTCCGGCCACGTCAATTTCTTTAAAGGAAAGAAAACCTGTCGCAAGTTTAGGATCTAATAATTGTCAAGAGTCTCTTCTACCGAATATAAGACTTGACGGTGCAGAATCTTCGGTGAAACAAAATAGAAATACCAAGTTTCCAATGCACCCGTCGTCTAGAAATACATTGTAACACTCAAAAGCGTGACATATTTCGTACATTAAACAATTCCAAAGAATTATTAATAGTCTGGACGGAAACGCGAATTGATTCCTTTCGTATTCACATCAGGGATTACTAATAAAAACTATATATACACGGATTTTTATTCTAAATATAATATTTGTTGTACTAAATATAACTGCAAGACACTATAATTTCTGGAACGACGTCTTTTATGAAGTTGCTGTAATGATTCGTCGTGTCTAACCTGGCTATTTACCCCGGATTATGGTAAGAATTAAAATAGTAAAGACTACAATAAAAACTTCATCGATCTGTTTTTAAATTTATTCCAACTACGTCAATTTCTTTAAAGGAAAGAAAACCTGTCGCAAGTTTAGGATCGTAATATTATAAGGTCCGGCATCTTCGGTTAAACAAAATAGAAAAACCAAGTTTCCAATGCACCCGTCGTCTAGAAATGCATTGTAATACTCAGAATCGTGACTTGTAAAGTTTTGTGCATTAAACAATTCCAAAGTATTATTAATAGTCTCGACGGAAACACGAAATGATTCATTTTGAATTCTCATCAGGTACTAACAATAAAAACTTACACGGATTTTTATTATAAATATATGTTATATTAAATAAAACTGCAAGACACTATAATTTCTGGAACGAGGTCTTTTATGAAGTTGCTGCAATAATTCCTCGTGTGTAACCTAGCAATCTCCCCCAGATTCTCGTGTGAATTAAAACATGAAAGACTACAATAAAAACCTCATCAATCTCTTTTTAAATTATTCCAACTACTCGTCAGTTTCTTTAAAAAGTAAGAAAACTTGTCG
Source organism: Pholcus phalangioides (assembly GCF_987345545.1). NCBI lineage: Eukaryota > Metazoa > Arthropoda > Arachnida > Araneae > Pholcidae > Pholcus > Pholcus phalangioides. The sequence goes on along the minus strand of NW_028301610.1, from coordinate 34,768,081 downwards.
CAAGTGTAGGATTCTGTTCTAAGACTGTATGGAATCTTCGGTGAAACAAAATAGAAATAACGAGTTTTAAAATGCACCCGTCGTCTATCAATACATTGTAACACTGAAAAGCGTGATTTGTTAAGTTTTGTGCATCAAACAATTCCGAAGAATTGTTAATAGTGTGGACGGAAACACGGAATGATTCCTTAAAGTTCTGGGAATGAGATTTTCTATGAAAGTTGCTGCAATGATTCCCCGTGTCTCACCTGGCAATCCATCCCGGATTCTGGTGAGAATTAAGCGTGCGACTACGTTCGAGGGTATTTTTCCATAAAATGGTTCTGCAGTGAATTTCAATGCCAGTATTTCCTAGAAAGTGTCTGAAAATGGTGAAAAATTAATAAATTTTGGACTACCTATGTGACATCTTTCATGAAAAAGTCGTTTTTATGTCAAATATTAAGCAAAATTCGTGTAATATTCGAAGCACGATCGAAAAAAAAACAATGAATGGAGAGCATGTTTTGTTATTTTCACAGTACATTCATATAATAATGATGCAGGTTGTGAACCAAAACTTAAGGGATTGTATGATATGCTCATAAGTTACACTCAAGTCTGCTAATGTACGTGTAAATGTTTTGAAATTTCACTCTACATATTGTCTATAAAACACTGTTATTAGACAAATATATAAGATGGACCTCAGATTCTGGTTCGTAACCTCAAAAATGAGTAGCACAAAATATTACATTAAAATTTCGTAATGATACAATGATAAGAGTTTTAGAAATCATTGTTGAAACTCAAGTAAAATTTCGAAAACAGCATTCTTCGTATAAAACACAGTTTAAATTTTTTATTCACTGGTTACTCGCATATAAAAACGCAACACTAAAGTAGAAACTACTTCGATTCTAAGCGTCATATAAACAAAACAAGGTCTGTTTTGGAATTACAAACAACAGGGCTTTCACATAAAAAGTAAAAAAAATGAAAATTGATATTTTCTTCCAAAATTCCGTTTTCAACATAGTCGGATACCTTAAAAGTATTATTTATTACCTGTTACAATAAAAACGTCATCGATCTCTCTTTAAATTATCTCAACTACGTAATTTTTCAAAAGAAGGAAAACCTGTCGCAACTTTATTACCCAATAATTGTCAAAAGTCTCTTCTAAGACTCGGTGTGGAATCTTTGGTGAAACAAAACAGAAATAACGAGTTTTCAATGCATCCGTGGTCGATACATTGTGACACATGAAACCGTGACTTGTAAAGATTTGGGCATTAAACAATTCCAAAGAATTACATTGCCCGCGTGCGCGCCACTTATTAAAATCATTTTAATCCTTACTATTTTGATTTTATTAAGCTGCTGAATTTTAAAAGCGGCGAAGCAAACATTTTTGTAAAAATCTAAAAAAATAAATGAATATATTTGTGGAAAAATATATGAGCTAAATATGCTGTATTCTAGTCAAAACTTCAGTGTTAATGAGCAGTTTATTACTAATTAATTAATTAAACGATTATAATAGCACAGGTGCATTACAGTGCATGAAGTATTCCTAAGCATGATTTCAGAGTAATTATGCTTAAATTTTTATTGAACACTTATACCAGTCTGTTTAGCAGTCTGTTATTAGTTTCTCAATAAATATTTTTGACATGATTTCTGAATCAAATTTTTTCGCTGACGTTTGCAGACACCCTTTATTGTATTTAATTGTCCATAAATGGCGATAAATTGAGGCTGTGCTCGGTTTGGAACTAGAATCCCACCCCCTCTTCCCTATTCCCCAGCTATTCCTTTATCACTTCTCCAAAAGCTTGAATACTCATTTTTCTGCAATACATGGTTTTTTAGCAAACGAATTGCACAATATTGCAAACGAATCACGAATATATAGAAATGATACCTGATAATTCATAAGGTTACATTTTATTTTGAGTTTGACGCAGTTTCTTAGCAGATGAAATACATTTTAAAAACGATTTTGATTTTTAAAAGCAGCAACGTTGATTTTATCAAACACAAATTTTATAACGTCATTCTATTAATTCGATTTCGTTTCAGCAATTAGATTTTATAAAGCGGCTGATTTTACTAACCAGTAATTTTATTAGAGGCAGGTACTGTATTAATATTCTGAATAGAAACACGAAATGATTCCTTTTTGAGTTCCCACCAGGATTCGATTTCTTGTAAATAAAAACTACATTACACGGATTTATCCTAAGTATAATATTTGTTGTACTAAATAAAACTGCAAGACACTATAATTTCTGGAACGAGGTCTTTTATGAAGTTGCTGCAATGATTCCTCGTGTCTGACCTGGCAATCTACCCCGGATTCTGGTGAGTGCAACATACATGAATTTCGGAACAGGCAGTAAAATATAAAAACAGCCGAGTAAGGTCAGATGGAAAAAAAAAAAAAAGATAAGTAAAGAGAGAGAACAGGAATAAGAAACATAGGCTGGAATAAAGATCAAAGAAAATCCCTTTTCGTCTGCTTAGCAAATGGAGCATCCAGCTACGCGTCTTGGGATATCGTAATGCCTGCACTTACATGTTGGAAAAGACCGACATACTTCTCACAGGCATGGAACGACTCCAAAAAAGCTTCTAGAGGCTCACAGAACCTTTTCCTACGTTAACTGATTTTACGGCTAATTTTCCACAACAAACGCTTCCGCTTTAGACTTAAAGGACAACAACAAAATAATAAAATAAAATTGCGTACTTTTTTTTTTTCTCCCCCGTTTTTTTTATCATTTTATTTTTATGTGCTTCTTCCACTAGAAGTTTGGCGTTTGGTCAAACAAGTACATGGAAGCAATGCGTACATTTCCTGTTCCCGCCCATAATTTCTGCACATCTAAGAAGAATCGGCTGCTCATCAAGTAGTTAGTGCACCTATTATGGAAAAAGTACGAATGTGGGTAGAATATGGTGCATCTTCATCACATGTATACCATATCTCACTTACGAATTGAATGGTATTACTATCCCGGATGCAACTAAGTTCACCGATTTGGGAAGTTTTGGATTAGGTTTTCTGAACATTGTTCAGCGGTGGTGAAAAAATCGAATAGAATGCTCGGATTCGTTATAAATGGTCTCTTAGCGTTCTTCTAAAGTCATCCTTCCGCTTTTCCGGGGCTTAGTTCATCCTGGACTGGAGTATGCCGTAAGGTTTTGGAAACCATACCTACAGAGAGACATAGACTTGGTTGAGGGGTGCAGAGAATAGCTACACGTGCTCTTGTTGGCACACAAGGCTATGAAGAAAGACTTGATTTCTTGAATACGTTTATAATGAAAGAACGCAGATATCGGAAGTTTTAAAATTTGCAACACACACACACACACATGGGTTATTAATGCACCGTCAATTAACTGCTTCCACAAAGGGACTACAGTATCGTTTAATAAGGGAGAATTCCAGGTTGTGGTGTCGCAGGAAAGGAAGTTTCTCTCTATTAGGGTTGTTAATAAACAGAATAGTTTACCTCCGGGGGGGGGGGGGGGGGGAGCATGAATTATAACACAACTGACACGTTCAAAAAGACGTTCGATAAGCATATTAGAATTAATCGAGAAGCTGTTCATTCTCAGACAAGACAACCATAATCTTTTTACGGGCAGTGCATTATATAGTATTAAATATTCGCTTTTTTTTTCCTAATATATGTTTTTATATTGGGTTGCTGTATTTTATTTATATTTGACATCCATATTATTCTTAATGGGCTTCTTTTATCAGCCACCTCGTTGGGCAATTTGTTTATTGTGGCCTTTGTGTTTGTATTTGTATTACAACGCAAGAGCGAATGACTGAGATCTCAGTCTTAACTCGTCTGACTGAAATTCAAAACTGGTTCTTCAGCTGCAGAAAGTTGCCGAGAAAAGTTGTGGAATCCTTTGCCACATTTTTTTAAAACGGGGTGAAAGAAATGGTGTTCGAATCACATCTTTTGGAAGGGATCATCATCAGGAAGGGAAAAAGCAAGAAGGGTGGGTGGCAGGGTGGCAATATTGCGCCTAAAAGAAAAGATAAAACATTTTTACCATTACAGCTGAAAGTCGCCGCACAAGAAGTTTTAAAGTGAGGACCACTTATCTATGTCTTCTGAAAACGCACGTGTTCATAATTTAGCGCATGCGTAATGTCTCACTATCCCAAATGGACACCATTTTAAATCATGTCGGCAGTGTATGCGCGTCTGTGAACATGTTGGTTACTGTGATTATGGGCATCTTTTTATCAGCCATCTCGTTGGGCATTTTGCCTGTTGTGTCGTTGTATTTGTATTTGTATGTTCAAGAAAATCAAACTACACTCTACTTGTAACTAAAAAAAGTGATTCCGTTCCTTACCGTATGAAATGTAACGATTTTAAAGATTTAAGGAAAGTACTTTTTGAATGGATAGAACAGGTAGTATTCAACGTTCTCACATTTTGAACGTACGGACTTCGGCTACTACCTCTTCAATTCCAAGGATTAAGTGCTAGCTCTGTGGAGTGTGTGTTAATAATGTCATGAGTTATTACAAACTTGGTAAATGGCTGAGACTGGTGTCTAAGGATTTAAGACAGGTCATGATAAAGTGCATAATGCACATCGTTTGAGCCGGCCATCAGTAATTGATGATGATGTGAGTGCATTAGACCAGAGGTTTCCAACGTAGAGACTCTCGCGGAACCCTGAATAGTTATGAGGCTGTTCCGTGGAACCCTTATCGATTCTGTATATTTCCAAAACAAGCAGAGTGTCCCGTAAAATTTAAGGAAATTCTGCGGTTCAAGAATCCTCACTCCTAGCGGATGACGAATTAATTTCCGAATTTTTCTACGACTTATGATTTGCGAATGAAACGTAAAATAACGTCTTATTCATCACACGGAGTTAAAACTTTTTTAAACTAGACTATTACGTGTGAAAATTTAAAATGAAGAACAGTTTTACACGCATCAAATATAACAAGAACTATTTTTTTTTCTGCAAAAGCTCTCCGGTTTCCATAACGTTTCACTTCACGGAAGTTCAGAAAAGTTCTCATGGAACCCTAAGATTCCGCGGAACATCAGTTGGAAATATTCAAAATTTAATTTTGAACGTTTCCTTCCGGTATTCTTTGAATAGTTTCGGTCATTGACGAACCTTGCCATCCCTCATGGCATTCAGACCACACATTTCACAGGCTTTGTCATCAACCTCTGCCAGTGTCAAATGTCTTGTGATAAAATAACTTCCTTACTGATATATATAACAACAAAGGACGACTCAATTTTCTTACTCATTTCCATCCTTTTGAAATTTCCGACGGACTGAAATGTTCAACAAAAAAGTTCTTAAACTTAAAATTCAAAAACTCTCAACATGAATCAAATGGCATCTATGCGTCTTAAGGCCGAACAACGCTGCTCGTTGTTCAAAATAACGGATGCACAATGTCAAAAAGATACAGTCGACGCTCAATATAACGGCCCCTTCGTCTCGTCAAAAATGGACGTTATATTGGGAGGGTGGTTATATAAAAAGTGAAACATGTGATAGTCGTTCTATGAAAACATTTGAGACTTATCTTATTGGTCGTTGTAATGGAATGGTGGCTATAATTTTGGGTCGTTATAACGAGCGTCGACTGCATTTTCAAGTGATTCTTAACTCATATTTGGATTGTGAAATGTGTATACGCCACGCTATGTGTTTCATGTCCTCCAGTAGCCTTCACACACAGTATTTACTAGACCAGCGTTTCTCAACCTGTGGACTGCGGACCAGAGGTGGACCGTGACGATGGCATAGGTCGTGCGCAATCAGACTCAGTAATACCTATAGTAATACCCATATGAGTTCAAATAAAATTACACCTTCATGTTTAGGTTCACCATACATCATCGAGCGGAAAGAATTCAGGAAATTGTGATCTTATATACGAGATATCACTAAAGTTTGCTAAAAATTGCAATTTACCGCTTTAAATGCAATTTTCTAATTACTACTAAAATTGCTGAAAGGTGTGGAAATAAAGAGCTGCGACAAATCACAGTTAAACAAAAATGTATTTCACGAAAAAATATTTAAATGATCTGATGACCAAATGTGTCATTGAGAAAAATAAAATGGAATCTTAAACAATAATTCGTAATATACGGGACGCGTTGCCAGTTGTCCTCAAAAAACTTGCCAATCACCAAACGTAATTAAAATAAAAAAATAAAAAAATTTTATGACAAAACGTGAAACTTGACAAATATGTGAGACGAATATTTATCATTAACATTATGAAAACGCTCTGTGTGTATTCACGACTTTTGCAAATATTACAAATTCAAATAAGTATCGTTGGAAAAAACGAGACAATGCATAAAAAAAATCATAACAACGAAAATTACCGGAATATCCCGTAATACGGGACACATCGGCCCATCATTTTGTTTCAGACATTTTACTGTTCCTTGTCTGCAAAAAAGTTGAGGAACATTGCACCAGACAAACACGCATAAGACTTATCAATGACACAATTCACGAGCCAAATTTGAGAGGCAGATTCAACACACACACAACTAACTCTAGAATTAAAATCGCAAAGGGTGAACATCATCAGCTAGAGACTCCACTTGTAAGAACCTACCTTCATGATTCTCATTCCATACGAAATAATGTTTCAAAAATTCTATTATAAAAACGAGAGTAGAGGAAATTCGATATGTTGCTTCCATGGTCTATATATGGCATTGACATCCACCAGAAAAGAACAAAACAACAACAACGCAATAAATCACTGAAAACATTCATATTTATGAACATCCTATATATCGATATCATTGAAAGACGTCCCTCATAAAACAAATATCCAACAATAGAGAACATTTCCTACGAAACTCTACTTGTACTTATACGCCTACTCACTCGAAAAGAAAAAAAAAATAAATAAAAGATCCAAACGATGTTGGGTAGATATTCAATACCAATGGATGACTATTTTCTTGTTGACGCAAGAACATCAAAAACATTTTCGGGAAGTAATTCTCAACATAGCACTCAAGGAGAAAAAAAAAAAAATCTATAGGAAACATTTTTTTTTCCTATCTCATCCTTTCACAACATGCTTCTGTCTGGAATGTAACAAGCTCTTAGATATCTCTAGCTACCTATCATATTTAAAGCTCGAGCCAAAGGAACCAAAAAATATTGTATAAGAAACATATATATCTACTCGAGAAAGTAACAGTCCCGTGTAAGCGTCAAAACAGCATCCCACCTACTTTGGCGTGTGTATGTGTATGAGTGTTTTCTTTTCCCAATGTGTATAAAAGCACATGTGTGTGTAAAAGTACTGTACTGTACCTTACCGACCAGAAAAGCAGTAGTCAGAAGGCGACTGAAACCTCACCACGAAATCCGATAGGGGGTAAAGCGCCATTACCTAAACGACCTATCTTCGTACCAAATCTCGGTGAATCGTCGTAAATGATGCTTCGAACTTTTATTTTTGTGCTTTTTTTTTTTCTTCTCCCGTTTTTCCCGTTTTTTTTTATTATTATTTCTGGCTGCCGACTAGTCTTCATTTCTTTCTCAAAGACTTCTAGCTCGAGCTATACACTACAGGATCTGAAAGAAAAGCCTCCAGGATAGAGCATTGACAGAAAGCGAGTCACGTCGTCTTCGGACTACGAGGAATAAAATGGGAAAAAAAAAACGGGTATAAAAAAAAGGGAAAAAAATTCCGGAATTCTTATCCGGGGTTTCCATATCTGGGCAGGGATTTTCCAGGACCTACGACAGAGAAATAATAATAATATATAAAAAAAAAAAATCTCGGAACTTTCTTTCTTAACCCGATCCTGTTTATAGATTTGATCGAATTATTATTTCATTGCTCTAACTGCTTGTTTTTATCCATTTATATATAACGTTATTTAATTCAATATCTAACCAATTATAAATCTGATAAAAATCAGGGTTTTTGCGTTATAAAAAACTTTTCACGATGATGAATTATCTTGAAAATTTTATAGGAATTAAATTAGATATATACTAATTGGTGTTGCTGAATTCCTTTTTACCTTAAAAAAATGTTTTTATTCTTGATGATGCATCTGAGTTTTTCCGTCATCGTCTTTGGTTTTGATGGATTAATTAATGGTTTAATTAATCTCTAAAAAATGATTATAGAGATTTTTTTTTGTAAATGCACACCAGAATTTGCGGATTCATAACACCGAAGTAATATATCATCTCATTTACATCACTATGAAATCGTTTCGTATTTATATTTCTTGGTATTTTTCAAGTGATTATTTTTCTCACTTTCGTGTGGTTTTTTGTGAATTAATATGATTAAAAATGATTAAATGAGAAACAAAAATGTAGCTGTTGTGAGCATATTGCGTTTTATTTCAAGAATCGGGCGATATCTCACGCAAATTTGATAACAAGGGTTGATTAATACATGATTTCAAATGTTTGATTTGAAAAATGTTTTTTGGGGATGTTAGTGTATTTAATATAAAATAAGTCATAAGTAATATAAATAAAAATTCAATGGTACTAGGTGTTCCTACTACAGGGCTGGGATTTTCTAGGACCTACGAAAGAGAAATAATAATAATATAAAAAAATTTCTTAAATATATAAAAAGGAATTTTCTTTCTTAATCTTGATACTGTTCATAGACCTGATCGAATTGTTATTTCATCGCTCTAATATGCGCGCGTGTGTGTGTGTGTTATAATCTATACAAAACATTGTTATTTTTTTCAATATCTAATCAATTGTAAATCTGATGAATCAGTGTTTTTTGCTTTATAGAAACTTTTTTCACGCGAATGAATTAGTTTAAAAATGTTACAAGGATTAAATTGGATATTATTTGTTATTGTTAAATTTTTGAATATTTTCATCCCAAAAAACGTGTGCATGGATCGGGATTTTTCCATCATCATCTTCGTCTTCGATAGATTAATTAATGATTTAATTAATCTCTGAAAATTAATTTTAAAGATTTTTTTTCTCTCTTTCTTAATGCATCATGATGTTTGCGGATGCATGACATTGAACTTATCCCGTTTCATCAGTATAAAATTGTTTCGTAATTATATTTCTTTCTTTTTTTTGTAATAAATCAATTAAAATGACGAAAAACATTAAATGAGAAACGAGACTATATCTATTGTGAGCACACACACATTGTGGTTTTCTTAATTGGGTGATATCTCGTGTGAATTTAATAATAGGTGTTGAATACTACTCTATTTAAAATGTCTAATTTGTAAAATACTGTAGTTTTTTCTGATACTGAAGTGTATTTAATATAAGTTTTAAATAAAACTTTGAGAGTACTGGGTATGTGCCTAGGTACAGGGCAGGGATTTCCCAGGACCCATCCAGAAATAACAATGGTATAAAAAATCTCTTATATAAATATAAAAAGGAATTTTCTTTCTTAACCCCCGATCCTGTTTATAGATTTGATCGAATTATTATTTCATTGCTCTAATTGATTGTGTTATCATCTATATAACACATTATTGTGTTTTCAATATCTAATCATACATAAATCTGGTAAATCGGTGTTTTTTTTGCGTTATAAAAAATGTTCACGCTGATGAACTAACTTAGAAAATGTTATTGTTAATTTTGTTAATATTTTTTACCTAAAATCCTGTATAATTGAAGAAGAATATTTTTTACCTCAAAAACTTGTGCATGGATCGCTATTTTTCCATCGTCATCTTCGTCTTTGATAGATTAATTTAATCTCCAAAATTTAATTATACAGATTTTGTTTTCTAAATACATCATGAATTTGCGGATGAATAATACTGAAGAGTTATCTCATTTACATCACTATAAAATATTTTCTTATTTATATTCCTTAGTATTTTTTGAGATTACTTTTCTCTATTTTGTGTGATTTTTTTCGGTTAAAATGGCTAAAAACAATTAAATGATAAACGAAAACGTATCTGCTGTGAGCACATTCCGTTTAATATTTAGAATTTGGTGATATCTCACATGAATTTGCTGATAAAAGGATCAATACTCTATTTTAAATCTCTAATTTTTAAATATATTTTGTGGATGTTAAAGTGTATTTGATATAAGTTTTAAATATATAGAACTTCGAGTGTAATAGGTGTTGCTAGTGCAGGGCAGCGACTTTCCAAGATCTACGGCAGAAATAATAGTAGTACTAAAAAAATACCTTAAATATAGAAAGGAATATTTCTCTCTCTCTCTCATTTCTTAACCCGATTTTGTTTATAGATTTAATCTACTTATTATTTCATTGCTCTAACTGCTTGTATTATGATCTATATAGCATTATTATTTTTCAATGCCTAACCAATTATAAATCTGAAAAATCTGTTTTTTTTTGTTTTTTTTTTGCTTTATAAACATTTTCTACGCTGATGAATTAACTTAAAAATTTTATACGATTTAAATTAGATATTAATTGGCATTATTAAATTTTGAATTATTTTTACCTTAAAAAAACTTGTTTATCGTTCATGATGTTGCGTGGATTGGAATTTTTCCATCATCATCTTCGTTTTTGATGGATTAATTTACGGTTTAATTAATCTTTCTAAAAATTAATTATGAAGAATTGTTTTTCAATTTCCTCTTACCTAGACCACGAAATTACGGATGCATAACACCAAAGGTATCGTCTCATTTACAAGAATTGTTTCGTATTAATATTCCCACTATATACATTTTTAAGTCATTATTTTTCTCATTTTTTGCGTGTATGATTTTTGCTAATTAAAGTGACTGGGAATAATCAAATGAGAAACGAAAATATATCAGTTGTAAGCACATTGCATTGTATTTGAAGAATTGAGTGATATCTCATGTGAATATACTAATAAGCGTTATTAACACGTTCACTCGTCATGTACAAAACTAGTTTTAATCTTAGCTACAAAAGCTAGCAGTAGGAATAGAGAGTTGTCAATTAGGCCCCGCAGTGAACGTGTTAATACCTAGTTTTAGCTTGCAAAACATTTTTTCGGGATGTTAATAGTGTAATTTATGTTATGAAAAAAAATTATCAAGTGTACTAGGTGTTCCTAAAAGTATTAGGCAATTTTCAAGAGAAGATAAGGTATATAGAAAAGAGTCATTTCTTCATGGGAATATAAGAGGTTTAACCCTTTGACTGTGTAAAATATTATATCTTTGCTTTTCAGTCAAGGAAAATTGATTAGAATTGCCATGATGGAATTTCAGTATGCAGGTTTTTAAGAAGTCGCATCATATTTTTTATTGAAAATTCAACTTTTAAAATATCGTGTCAATCGCACATAAATGATTGAGCAGTTGAAGTGTTAAAATACTTCATTCGACATAGTGAGTTTTAGCAGTTTTAGAAGCATTCACCTAATACATGAAAGACATTACAAGTTATGTATTACTGAGGAGGACAAGAGAGAACTTCAATCTATTATACAAACCAATTCAAATTGTTCTTATTAATATGTTAAACTTGTGTTATGTGCACCCAACATTTATTTATTTATTTATTTTTGGTTCTTTTCGTATCTGTAGCACCGTACGGTGGCGTTTGGAGCCGTTTGTAAAAATAGCTCGCATTTACACTTTCTGCCATACCGTTAGAGTTTGTCTAAGCCAAGAATCTTCAACCCATGGCCAGAGAACTAAATGTGGTCATCTGAGCTATTTGCTGTGGCCCGCCGACCAGAAAACAGCTACTTTACATAGAAAAACGATTAAGTTTGAAAAATTCGTAATATAAAGATTGCTGTATTTAGAACTCTGTGAGCTATTTTCCAGATTTAATAGTAATGGTGCACACGATACATTAAGAAGGCCACCGTAAGGAATTCGAGAACCCTAAGCCAAAACAGTTTTTGATGCCTATGATTTCATATAGGCCACATATTTTTTTGGGAGGCCTAATTCCTCATCCAAAAGGTATACATAATTATAGAATTCACCGAAATGCTATAAAATATTTCAATGAAAAAAATAATTTTAGAATTATTGAAAAAAAATAATTTCATAATTGATGAAAATAATTCATTAAAAAATAGAAACAGAGAATTACTGAAAGAAATAGTTACAGAACTATTGATAGAAATAGTAAAGTTAAAAATTATCGAGAATAATTTCAGAATTGTTAAGAGAAACTTCAGAATTGTTAAGAGAAACTTCAGAATTGTTAAGAGAAACTTCAGAATTGTTTTGGAATTTATTTGAAAATAAATAAAAAAGTGAATATTACATATATATGAAATTCAGAGTAAATGATTAATTACCGCAAATGCGAAAGTATGACTTTGTGGCCAGCGGGCTTCGAGGAAAGTTTAATTTGGTTCGCAATGTCTGAGAGGTTGAAGACCCCTGGTCTAAGTCCTTTCAAGCTACCGTGCATACATATATCTCCATCAAAGAAATAACAGTTCAAAAGTAGTCGGTTTCGATGGCAAATTAAAATTCATTTTTAAAAGGTAATCGAAGGTTCACTGAGATTACTGACATTTAGCAGGAATGCCGCAATGTCAACAATTTGATAGGAATATGCGTTGGATTCACATATGCATCTCTTTAATACCCCTTCTAATTACAACATTGTCACTGGTGAATTTGAAAGTATCTTACATCTCCAAAACTGCCCATGCGAAAACCAGAGCAAACGACGTATGTGCGATTCTCTATTGTTATACTCTATTTGTTTTCTTCTTTAGGGTGGATTCACATCTACAGACACTTACCGTGTAGTGTCAGACACGGCAATCATTCTTTAACATAAAACCAATGAACGTATTCATATCTATCACATCATAACTGCGCAGGCGCAGACAGACATTTTTATGTTGTATGCCATGTCTGACACGACACGATCATTGTCTGGAGATGTGAATCCACCCTTACACGTGTTCAGCTACAAAAACGCAAACCCCAAAGTTCCCGAACGAGTTCATACTGAAAATTGGCACAACAACGACGGAATTTGAACATTTACAGCCGACAAAAGATGATATAGAACCGAAAAAAAACTAATTTACTCTTATTCCAACATCAACCAAATATAATCACGAATTAAAAACCACAACAAACGAGTCACATTTCAAAGACATAGTGTTCAGAAAATGGTCATGGCAGTATTTGCCGCAATCGTAAGACATAAAAATGCATTCGAAAAATTATTTTATATACTAATAATAAGAATAATAAGTGAAAGAGCATTCAAGCAATTACGTTTTACGATAGTCTTACAGCAGAAAAGGGGAGAGGCACTTTCGATTCTACTCTTATCTCCAACAAACAGTATACTTTAAGAGCTAAATGGAATTCCAAATCAGAATTTTCTTTCTTTAAAACTTGTCGAAAAGCAGTTTGATTTCATTAAAATTCCCCAAAACTCTAGTGACATTCTTCCGGCATTGATAAGCGCTCTAAAAAAACACACATACACACTAAATAAATACGTCAGAGATACGAGAATTTCCCCCATCGAAAGGAACTTTATAAAACTCCCAAAACTTTCAACACATATACAAACATTCTCCATTGCAAGAGGATTTCGAATACGCTATAAATTCAGAAAATATCTACCAATCTTAATTAAAAGAAATTAAGAATTCGAGGGAAACGAGAGACTTTTACCGATATCTCATGATTCTCGAAGTATTACCACTGCTTTGTTTAATTGCTCAGTTTACTAATTCTTTCTTATTGCCTTTAATGAAGAATTATTAGGTTTCTATCAATGCCTTTTTCGGAGAAGAGTTTTCGGATGGATTTGGAAGAATCTATCCTCTTAATATATCTTTTTTCATGTATATATATATATATATATTTTCCGAGAGAGTAATTTATCTCAATTCTCCGTAAATTCGGGATAACACTAAGGTGCGCCATCCTTTTAATTGAATTTAGCTTCCTTTCCATATCTCTTTTTTTTTTTACTGCTAATAGAGAAAAAAAAGGTAAATTCTCATCTTTTTTCTCGGTTATTATTACTATTATTAATTTTTCTTGCTTAGTAATAATACGTATAAGGGAAAGGAACTTTCAACGAAGCCTCATCAATAATTTTTGCATATGAGAGAAGACTAAAAAGAATAATACTAAACATGAGTCCAATGGAAACAATGCCCCGAGAGATAGTAAGAGATAGTAAAAAAAAAATGGGAAAAACACTCATATCTATTGCCCTCTTTTTTAAGTGGTAATTTTTCCCTTGTTGTTTTTTCTCTGCGGCCCACAATTAATGAAGTACAGCATTAAAGCAATGGCAAAAAATAAAGAGAATTAAAATGTATGTATGCTTTAATACAGACGAAGAATGAGAGAATGCTAGTCGGTGATTTACCTAAACGACCCACCGAATAATTAATAATTTCCCAGAAAAATAGAAAAATAATTTTTTTTTTTGTTATTTTCTTATTTTTCCTGGGTTTTTATGAAGTTGGTAAATTTAACCAACACTTGAAATTGGTTTTTCAGTCGAGGATAAAAATAAGCTAAATTAGTTCAGTATTAATATAGTGAGAAGATAACTCTCTCCTCTATCTTTTTCTTCCTTCTAATTTAGTTCAGATTTTAATTTTGTTATAAATAGAACTTTCATTAGTACGATCCTATTTAAAAGAGACTTTAGTTTGTTGCTATTTATATACAAACTATTATTCTGAGATCACACAAACTTTAAGGGGTTATGCAGAAAATCGGAATAATTATTTTTTGTATGATTAGTTTGGGCTCTGTGAGCTCTTTGAAGCGCTTTTTAATGAAACAAATTTGTTATTTAGAATATTTTTTCCCAAGTTTTTTTATTCCTAATGCTTTTTTTCTCAATACTAAATAGCTTTGTTTGGCTTTGCAGGCTTGAAATATCTGATGGTGTATAGCTGCTACGGTGAATGTGATAAATACGGTTATTATACATAATATTTAGTTATTATGCATAATCGCCGAGCATTTTGGTTTGATAAATTTCCCTAGACTAATAACTTTTACCGGCGATCGTATGCATAGTACCCAAGCGTCGTATCGTATTTAAACTCAAGTAGTAAAAAATTAAAACTTTTACCCTCGGATTAAGCATAATACCCGAGTGTCGCGTGGGATACACATGATCAGTTGTATATATGATCGTTCAAACTCATCCATGTATATATATATCATACAAAATCAGAGAGATGGGATTTCCCATTGCTATGCCATCTGTCTGGGTGTAAAACCTATCATCAAAACTGAAAGCTGTTTGTGAGACACATGCGAATATGGGATTGCATATATCCTCTACTTCAGGCTGTCAGAACGTCGTGCCCTTTTTATTTTATAGGAGATATGTGGATGATACTTTTGCGCTTTGGGACGGTTCCAAAGAGGACTTGGAGCAATTGCTAGTCATTATGAATGATATAGATACTCATGTTCAATTCACAGCTGAATTTGAAACAAATAATGAACTGTTTTTCTTGCACGTACTAGTAACTAAACAAGAATCATATTTCCAAACCTCGGTCTATCGTAAGCCTTTCTCGGTCTCACTACCACTTCATTTTAGATCTTTCCAAAATTTCCTTTTTCGTAATTATGTCGAGAGAGCATTTAACATTTGCTGAGATCGAACATATTAGACCGTGAACTTGAAACCATCAGAGCAATTGCTAAAGACGGGGGGGGGGGGGGGTCAACACCAACTTTGTTGACGAAATGAGTAGAAAATTCGTGAAACCAGCAAGAGAAACCACTTTGAAAAATATTGCTGAGAAGCCACTCAATGAAAGTGTAGTTATACCATATGATCCAATAGTCTCACTTAAGATCAAGCCGATTCTCAAAAAAGTTTAACCTTACAGGCCATAGATGTGACTACTAAAAACTTTTGTTTCGAACCCCCTAAAGATGCTATACCACAGAATAAACAATGGGGCATTTATTATATCCCATGTGATGATTACCCTCTTGGCTACATAGGACAAACACGGAGACCCATAAAAACTAGATTAAATGAACAAATGCTCGCTGTGTTAAAAATCAAAAATGTGAAAAATCGACCATCGCCGCTCACTGCTGGCAAGAGGACCATAGATTCTATTTTCCGGAGAGTTTTTCACAAAGTGAAATCCAAGGCCGATTTAGGCTTCTACGAAGGCAAATACATCTGGGCCTTCAAAAATAAATTAGTAAACGACAGTAAATCAACACCACCGATCGCATCGCCATGGCTTAAATTCATTACGAGCGGGAATTTAAAGAATATTCGAATAGACCAATCGGATAGCTCCATTTCGCAAGCAGCCAATCGGGTTGTTGCAAAAGACTTAGACGCAGGCGCTTCGCTTCATTCTTGCCACGACGTTTGACTTGAATAGACGTAGTGTTTTTTCGTTCCGCTCAGCAACCGGGATTGAAGATTTGGTGCTCAATCCAAGTGGAATACTCGGTCAGCGTGATACTCTTATCCTCTGAAGACGACACCCATAGCGTGTCGAAATGCATTAGGAATTTTTTAGTATTTCCTGGTATTTGCCTCATCCGTTGACGATTTTTTGAGTATTATTAGGCAAAGTCATCTACTCTTACGTATGATATAATATGCATAAAAATTCATATATGTATCGTATTATTATGTCGAGATACGATCGTAAAATCTGTTATCATTATTGTGGTTCCTCCTATTTCATATTTCCTATTGAGGTCCTCTATCAAGGTTCGACTATATTCATCACACATATTAGACTCATTTAGAATTTTTTCATATTTATCAAATTAACCAATTACACTAGGGTATTATGCATAATTGCAGATAAAGACGATAAATTTCAAGTGTATATCAAAATTACCAACAACACTTGGTAATTATGCATAATCGCTGGTAAAAGCAATAAATTTATCAATCTTACCAATACTATTGGAGCTTAGGCTACATATACGGTTGTCATTCTGCATGTAATGCAGGGCCGGAAAAGTCGGAAAAAATCTAGGCGCCAAAAACATTTTTACCTCCAGTAAAAATGTCCAAAATAATGCTTCTTTTGAGGGCATAGTGACCCTCTATCATCTTTGCGGATTTGCTGCTATAAACTCTAAACATTTTGTACTGCTCTCAGCCTGCAATTTAGCAACTACGCAAAGAAAATTATAGGAGCCAATACCAATTGTTTGGTCATCATGGCGACCTGGTGGCTAGGATTTATCCAGTCCTGATGTATATATAATGGATGTAGTATTGAAGTCAAAGAAGGCTTACATATTTTCAAGCATGCCAAGCGAAAAAATTTCCTTTACAGATGGAAATAAGCAATGTAAACAGGGCCCAGCCATTTGAAGAACATCAGCGACCCTCTACAATACCTGTATGCATGTCTGCAATAAAGGAAAGGCCAATAGCTCTTGCCTATAGGCCTGGTGATGGACCTTTAATCCTTTTTACTTTAATTATTCACTAGGAAATCATTGCGGGGCCCCAATATAAAAGTCTGAACTTGGTCCATCAAAATTTCCCGTCCTGGGGGAAGAGGGGTCTTTCTCTTCATGCTTGTTTCTTAATAAGGTTTAAAGCACATCTTGTACATGAGATATTAGTACATTTGCATAAATTCAAGGGAAGACGTAGTTACGCAGTCAAGTCCGAGTCAGACCTCGTTGAGAAATTTATCTGTTGTTGCCTTCGTGTTTGTATTTGTATGTAAATTATTTTCAATGACTAGAAAACATTGTGGTTTTTATGATTTATTAGTTGAATTTATTAGTTGAAAAGCAAGCGAAAGAGGTGCAATGAAAGACAGTTGGGGCCACAGAGAGCTATGAAAACAAAAATTCAGATGTGCAGAAATGGAGCGTTCAAGTAAATAATGGTGTGAAAAGTGGGACTTTTTTTTTCCTTCAGAATCAAGCAGAACTGCATACAACCGCGCCATCTAAAACGCATGGGCCTATCTGATACTATGATTTTATGCGAGTTTGTTGATATTTATGCTGCTACTTCCAGCTAAGTGCGCCCCCCCCCCAGAACATCATTTTTCCGGGATTCCATAATGTTGAGACGAGCCTGAATAGAACCCCCCTCCCAAGAGTGAGGCACACTTAACTCTAGCCCAAGGGCCCGGAAGTAGACGTTATTTATAAGATATTTGTCAAGTATAAATTCTCAAAAAATCAGTTGAATAAGTGGTAAACTCTTGAATTAAGGTGGGAGGGTCCTGGATAGAACAGGGAGACTACAAAACGAAAACACAGTGGTGGATAGGCCATTAGAGCCTAAAAAGATCACTTGCACTCATTCATCGACCATAATTTTTTTTTTAGTGTTCCATTACGCTTTACATTTTTGACCATAACTTCAGAATTCAGTTGCTATCTATTTAGTGCTATCCTCGATATTATGAGTTTACGTTTCAGTTACTGAAGATTTTGAATTCTATAGGTAACACTATTTTCAACAAAAATAAAATTCATGTTCTCAAGAACATTTTAACGGTTTTACAGTATATTGGGGCTGCTAATTTTAAAACTGGCTTTGGTTTTCCCGAATTGGCTCCAGTTTTTGAGATAATGCATACTCCTTTGATATGCAGACACAAATTTTTTAATCGAATTTTTACTTTCAATTTTTTATTTATTTAAAAAAGTTTATTTTTACATTTTTTTACATTTTATTAAATATATTATTACATTTATATCGCCACCAGACATAGTGGTCTTCATTAATTGATATTCAGTTCATTACCGATTTACATTTCACACAGATTCAATGTGATTCGTATACTGCTTATGGTATTACTATTGAAATTTAATTTTCACTTTATCTCAAGAACTAGATAATAAAAAACTACAAATCTGACAAAACCAAAGCCAGATTTTGATTCAGCGTCCCAAAGGCATTTTAAAATCACTGAAATATCTTTGTTAATGATTTGCTTCATTTATTTACAACGCACAATTTCAATGTGACTTCTATACATGATGCTCATGTATTACCATTAAAATTTAATTTTCCCTTTACATCGAATACTAGAGCCAATCTGACAAAAAAAAATGCCAAATTCAAATTTAGTGGCCCAAAATCACCTTAAAATCACTTAAATATCCTTGTCAGTGGTTTACTATATCCATTTATAACGCATAGTTTCAATGTGATTTGTATTCTGTTTATGGTATTACTATTGAAATTCAATTTTCACGTTATGGCAAAAACTAGAGCCAATCGGAAAAAAAAACCGATGCCAGATTCGGAATTAACATCCCCATATCACTCTAAAATCATATCCATTAATTGAATGTGTGTATTTTTAAGTGATAATTCATACAAAACCTAGTAACTTAAGTCTTAATAAATGCAGCAGGAAATATTTTCAAACGACGAACTTTCGTTCACTGTGACCTTGATGTATTCGAATAATGGATAAGACTTATTGTATGCTCAAGTCACACCATCGAATCGGTCTTTTCTAGTACATTGTAATTCAAACTTCCGGAATTTCAATGATGTATGGACAGGTGCACGATCCCAGACTCTCGAATGAAAGAGAACTGGATTTTTCCCGAGAATAGGTGTCCGATTCGTAAAGTAGTGACCACTCTGGCAGGCACGCGATGTATGTAAGTTAAGTCCAACACTTGCAGAAACGGATTTGCCACGCGATATATATCGCGAGCATTTGGAAACACTCCCAAGAAATACCTATACCTCCATACAGGCAATAGAAACGCGGAGGGGAGATGGGTTTTAATTTGTCCCCTGATTGATGATGCCAGGTCTCCAATCCGACCCCAAATGCGATCTTTAGTTGATTAAGACAACATTTGGACTTCCTCCAATCGCAAGTCAAGCGCACCGGGTGCCCAATCAATTAAAACAGCAGCAAGTTAAATGCACGTGATGCAGAGGAGAACTGCTGCCCAAGGCAGAAATTCCAATCATTTTTCCTACAAGAATTTAATTGTGGCAACGTGGAGAAGGAACAGAAAAAGGGGGGGGGGGCTAACAAAATAATAATACAAAAAAATAATAATAATAACTTACCACTCCAACAATTAGGGAAGTGGCGATAAAACCCACCAATGGTAGGAAAAAAAAAATATTTTCCGTCCACGAAACAAAAGATAAAAAGGGACAACTATTGGCCGAAATTCAAATACATTTTTATGGACAGAGCATTCTTTTTTCATTTTTTTTGTTACACATGTCGACAATTTATTACATCCATAATACATAGTGGTTTGCTAGATATGGAGGCGGGTTCATCCTTAATAGATAAATTTATTCTTCTTTCAAGAAGAGCGGCAATTTTTGTCATTGCCGTAAATACTACCATTAATATATTTGTTCTGGTTTTCTTTTGTTAAAAAAATGTGCGCCATTTTTATGCTCAAAAGCTACACACAACTAAACACTATTAATCTATGGATGCCGCAGCTGTGTGTGTGTATGTCGTTGGTATTTTTGTTCGTTTTTTTTTTTAAAGTGGGATGTTCTTCCCCTCACGAGCTATAAATCGAATCATTATCTTGAAGTCATCTATTCATAAATAAGCCGCTCTTTACAAACGATAATACACTTAATATACTGATAAGAGACGAAAATTATCAGAGCTTTTATCTATAACAAACTGTAAATCGTTAACAAAGGTAATCTGCTTCTGTTGATTCTGGAGATTTCACAAAAGATTTGTCGTGTATAGGAATTTAATGAGTGATGTGAATACGAGTTTAGATGATATTTTTATTCAAGTGCCAAGAAATGTTTAGCTGCCCATTTAGAAGCCTTGAGGACTATTATGGGCATTAGACATGTAGGGACATGTTTAGTGAATATCTAGAAATTCTCATCTTATCAAGTTTCATAAATGAGAAACATATGAATTTTTCTTCTGAGAAAAATAGAACATAATATTTATATCATTCAAGACTGTCTCAATGAAATAGTAGGCTCGAGTCCTAAAAGTTTTTAGTAGTTTTTTTTCTTGAGCCAATATTTGGGAAAGAGGTATCGACATCGAAAAAGCAGACAAAATTGCATAATGTTCAGACATGCTGAAGTATATCCGCGCACACAACAAAAAAGTTGATTAAAATTCAGAATAAAAGAAAGAATCGATTTCAGAATAAATGAAAATGTAGAATCGAAGGGAGAAATAATTCTGAAATTATAAAAAAGAAAGCAATTTTCTAAATTAATAAAAGAGCAATTTTTAAGGTTATAAAAGAGAGCAACTTCTAAATTAATAAAAGAGATCAGTGTTTAAATTAATAAAAGAGATCAGTGTTTAAATTAATAAAAGAGATCAGTGTTTAAATTAATAAAAGAGATCAGTGTTTAAATTAATAAAAGAGATCAGTGTTTAAATTAATAAAAGAGATCAGTGTTTAAATTAATAAAAGAGATCAGTGTTTAAATTAATAAAAGAGATCTGTGTTTAAATTAATAAAAGCGAGCAACTTCTAAATTAATAAAAGAGAGCAACTTCTAAATTAATAAAAGCGAGCAACTTCTAAATTAATAAAAGAGAGCAACTTCTAAATTAATAAAAGCGAGCAACTTCTAAATTAATAAAAGCGAGCAACTTCTAAATTAATAAAAGAGAGCAACTTCTAAATTAATAAAATAGAGCAACTTCTAAATTAATAAAATAGAGCAACTTCTAAATTAATAAAATAGAGCAACTTCTAAATTAATAAAATAGAGCAACTTCTAAATTAATAAAATAGAGCAACTTCTAAATTAATAAAATAAAGGAACTTCTAAATTAATAAAAGAGCAGAATGAGCAGAAAATCTGAAATTATTTCTTTCAGCGTAAAAGAAATATATATATATAATTTCAGAATTAAACAAATAGATTCAAAATTGTTGAAGGAAACAATTTCAGAATTAAAGGAACAGAAAAGGAATAAAAGAAATAATTCCAGGATTAGTGAAAAAACCATTTCAGAATTGAAGAAGCAATTTCTGATATATTGGAAATTCATAATCGATGAAAAAAATGATTTCAGAATTAACAGAAGTCTTAAATATTTTTTGTGCCCATAATTTAACGGAGGCCACCCCTCTTCACCCACAGGCTTCATTGACATACCAGTTAAGACGCCACTGATCTCAGTATGGACTTTTCGAGCCATAGATAATTTCAAAAGAGGCTTGTACTTGACGTTGTGCAAAATTTGATGATAGATTTGGTGATATTTAACTTTTCAGGACAATAGTTGGGAACTGGTAAAAGGAATTTCAACATGAATGACATAGTTTGTAAGATGATCAATGCGACCTGCTGGAACCGTAGTGCTCGAGACTTAGTGAGCTGCGGAATTAATCAAAGTCGAAATGTTTTCAGCTAGAAGATTCAGTTGGCTGCCGTTAAATACCCCGTGTTCTCACAGAAATATGCGCCGTTAAATACCCCGTGTTCTCACAGAAATATGCGCCGTTAAATACCCCGTGTTCTCACAGAAATATGCTTGCTAACTGACTAGTGCCAGATTTTCGTTGGACAAATTACACAGAGTTATCAAAATATTCCTTTGTAACATAGTTACAGATGGTAAAACCTGTAGATAGGTACACAATCTAGAAATCAAACTACAATCACAATTTCGGTTAATGAAATGATGAATAACTTCTTACGGAACGGACGAAGTATAAAAGGGTTACAAAGGAAATACTGTAGTTGCATTTTCTTTTTCGAAATTTCCGAAAAATAGTTACAATCCTACTCGAGAAACAATATTAAAATTTCTAAATGTATTTTTAATCTACCAAACTACCATGCATACAGGGTGATTATAAATTCATGGGACAAACTTTAAGAGGTGTTATAAGACTTTAAAACAAGCATTTTCGGTCATAAAACATGCGGTTCGATCGCAATAGCAGAGGTGTTTTTAGAGAGTGCCCACTTCACTGAAAGTAAATATTATAGTTTTCTGACGGATATGCTGAAATAAGTGCAATCAACCGTTGGAAGGTGCAGGGTATTATACTGTTGTAAGCCTCCTCGTGGTGCAACTTGGGTGACGCAAATTCTACTACAAGGAATGGTATCGCTCGATCACTGTTTGGCACAACTTAACCTTGATGGTCCTTGCCCCCGATAAAAAAACAATTTTCAATCTAATCCTAAGGTGCATATGCAGCCTCAAATGATTAATACCACATATCGCAACAAATTCGTCGGAAAAATATGATAGGGTCAGGCGGGGTAATGGGAAAAACGGGGTAGTTGAAACCAGACAGCTGCGAGCAATTTTGTGGCTTTTACTGAAATCTAACAAACAGGGATAAGTTGGTTGTTATTGCTGGCAGCCCTGAGCCATGGGGCCTCGATAACAGCTGATAGTTAGCAACAAACAAAATTCAGTTGCACGTTTCTTTTGTTTTTCAAGTTTTGCTTCCCCACCAGCTGCTACAAAAACGTAAGGGTCAAATTAATGTTGTTATACGATTATTATCCAGTCACATTTTCATGCAGTGAAACATGCAAAACTTCTTGTTCTTTTCCATTGCAAGTCTTTCTGATGACCCATCTATCCTGTTTTCAATTACCCCGAAATGTTGACAGCGTGGGTAAATTTAAAACACAGTTTCACTTACTTCGGTTTAAACGACTGCGGAAATATAGAACTACCTAAAGAATTTTTTCGTGATCTTATACCTTTGCCTACTGAAGAAACTGATGCCCAAGATTGTGCTTTAGATCTCAGTATTAATCGACCCTGAACGTCTACCTCTGATTTGAACTGTGAAACTCCTGAAGTGACAGAAATTGCTCAAATTTCCCCATAAAACATTCTGGCCAAATGCAATATTGCCACCAAGAAAAGCCCTATCAAAGGGCTTTCCGAAATAAAGATGCACACCCTGAAAGAAGAGAGTGATAATGAACTAATGCACATTGACCAAGAATCAAGAATACTGGAAGAGGATTCTGAAGATGCCGACATGGAGGACTTTATTGTACAACTGGAAACGAACGCCTGTGAAGAGACTGAATGTATAGAACCTTCGCTTGAAGGGCTGTCTGCTGGCATATTGGTGAAAAATTGATAAATTTTCAATTAATAAAGACCAGGTGAAAACCATTCTTCCATTACCAACTATACTGAAAGATGGCAGAAACTATTTACTCTTTTCCAGGTTACATAAACGTTAGAGAAAATTGGATTTTATGTCTGAGGTACACAATTTCTTCTGTTGTTGTTTTTTTGCAAGAATCTGCCTGAAATTTTGTCGGTTGATTTTTTTATTTTGCTTTTGTAATACCTATTTCTATTATTTTCGAAATATTTATGTTAAAACTTTAGCTGGAATACACTTCATGTTTTAATAAACTGTATTTTTTGACTAAAGCGTGTCTTATTTATTTCTCTCATCTTTTTCAATAGGAGAAATTGGAAACAGGACCTAGGGGTAATTGTAAACGTAGATTGATGGAGTCGAAGATACTGTAGCTCAATATTGGAGAAAATTTAGAGTTGCAAACTCATTTTATTTCATTTTTAGGCTAGGATGTAACTGAAATGCATGCTCTCAATTACCCAAAATTTTGAGGTAATTGAAAACAGGTTTCAGTGGCTTTAAATTAACTTACTAACGCTGGTTACCTCATAGTAGTAGTTTCAAAACAAGTACAGAATATGTATAATCCTTGAAAAGAAGCAAATTTTCATTTCCAGCAGATTAATTACGTGTTATGTTCGAACTAACCAAAAATCGTTTCCAATTACCCCACCTGACCCTATTTGTTTTTGGTGAAGTGCTGTCATGCACTCTTTAAAAACACCCTCTAACCCTCTACCGCCTTTGCTATTGTGATTCGGCTGCACATTCTATGATCAAAGATCTTTGTTCAAGTGTCTTATATCACCTGTTAAAGTTTGTCCAGGAATTTAGAATCACTCTGTATTACTGAATTTCTCAGTCATGGTAACAGAAAATGATTCTTCTTAAGACAGTGGTCGGCACACCGCGGCTCGCGAGCCACATGCGGCTCCTTAGCCCCTAGAGTGTGGCTCTTCCACACAAAAAAAAAGACCACTATCGGGAACACAAACACTCCAGATTTTTGAAAAATCATGTTTAGACACGCATTTTGGACATTTTGTTCTCGCTGCTTTCCCCTCTCTAGTGAGTCATCTTTTTCACGGGCTTTTGCCGAAAGCCTGACGCTGCTGTCATGTGAAACTTCCGTGACCAATCAGGTGGGTCGAAACTAGGAAGTTCGGGAAAAAGTTGTCGAAAACGAGGCTTTTTTTTCTAAAGGTACTCGGGAGCAGATAGACGCAAAAGACGAGTCTCCTCTCGGAACATGACAGGGAGAACATGCAATGTTTTCCATACTAAGGAACGTCAACCTCTACCCGGCCATATCATAGAAGACGACGCTCCTGGGCCACCACCTCTCATGACGACTCTCTCGTGGTCACCTCTGTCCATCCGCATCCAACATCGGTCAACACTGCTAGGAGCCAACCACAAGGGACCACACCTTTGAAGACGACGCCCCTAGGTCACCGCCTCTCATGACGACTCTCCCGTGGCCACCTCTCTCCATCCGCATCCAACATCGGTCATATACAAGACGAGTGTGGATGGGAAAGTCTGAAGGGGTCGACCTCCGCGGACGTACCTCAATCAGATCGAGGACGTTTTTAGCAAAGGCCAGCTTAGGAGTACCCTAATTAAGTTAATAACAATGTACCTACCTATATAGTTTAAGTTTAAAAAAAATTGGCTCGTAAAAGAAATTTCAATCGTTGTACTGTTGATATTTGGCTCTGTTGACTAATGAGTTTGCCGACCACTGTCTTAAGAGAAAACTTGTCTTTTAATATGATGGCTGGTTATGGTGAATTTAGAATTATAGCTTGAATGCCTGTTGGAATAGTGACCAACTCAAAAAATGGTTCCATCGAACAGAAACAGATAGTTATGGCGAGACGTTCTTTCTTTACGAATGCAATCCGTACAACATCTAACTGAAAACTCTTTCAAGGGTATTGCCTTGCATGGATGAGATGTAAATAGTCTTGATTATAAGACTATTTCATTGCAAAAACTAATATACAATAAGAGTCATTCGTGATATAAAACTATGAATTCGCATCATCTTAGTCCTCCATCAAGCTAATTAGTAAGATTAGCACGCGCTAGAGCTGATTCGGCATCTTCTGTAGCCATTACGGCAAAGGATAAAAAAAAGTCGATTAGCTGAGAGAATATATGTAGAAGAGCCATCGTGAAAACAGAACGATGCCAAACTCATGAGACGACAAAAAATAAAATAAAAAGGCATGGTAAGCGAAAAACTAAAACAAAAAGAAAAAAAGCAAGAAGATACCCCCAAAAGTGTCAGACGCATTATTAGCAAAGCTTAATTATGCTCTTCTCATTGCCTATAGAAACAATTAACTCGTCACACTGAAGAATGACTCGGTCGCCTTCCACAGGCAGGGTTGCCAAAGTTCTTGTCTAAGCTTTTAGCCTCACTCCTCGTTTCCCACCAATTGGGCAGTTTTGTGTTTCTGGACTAGATCCAAATGCGGTCTTAATCAAGTTACGGTCCTCGTTCAGCTCTACAGTGTGTGTAGTAAACCTAACTAATTAATAAAAATCCTAAATTAAAATGCACGACGTTCCCTAACGCGGCACGATTCCTCCTCGCAGTTTTCACTGGTGTAAGAATTTCCAGATTTGCCAGAGCAAAAGAGAACTTTAAAGTCAGTTGCGTGTAAAGATTTTGAGCAAGATAAAGAAGATAAAATTAGATTTCGCTAATAAGTAATTCTGTCTTAATAGTCCAACCTGAGAGAGCATCGTTTAAATTGCTCGAATTTTCTGGGTTATTTCTTGCTAGAGATAAAAGTTATTCCCCGAATTCTTATTGGTCCATACTCAGCTGAAACGAACCCTTTGTAGACAATGCACGTGTTATAGACAATTATATAAAACAAACGCGTTATATAGACAATTCACGGATTAAGCTAAAATCAATAAAAGCGGCCTTAATATATTTTGTTATTACGATTAACATTATGTACATAAGTGATTTCAAAATCGATGTGCGCGATGGTGAATATTGTGCCTATCAATTTGAACTGGCAACCTCTCCGAACAAGTTGGTGCATATATACAATATATCTACATCTTTTGAGCGTTAGTTAATTATATTACACATCATGCTTCTGTTGCTCTATCCAAAAGTTCTTTAGGCTATTTTCCCGTACTTTCTCTGTTGTGTAAGAATGTTTGATCGTTGGTACCTTTAAGACAAAATCGAAGAGAATTCTTACAGTTAGAAGAATTCGAAAAGGGACAGATTAATAGAATGAGAGAAGCTGAATTATATATCGATGGTATCTAAGCCGTTCTTACCCGATTAATGGCAGGAGTTTGGACCA
Source organism: Pholcus phalangioides (assembly GCF_987345545.1). NCBI lineage: Eukaryota > Metazoa > Arthropoda > Arachnida > Araneae > Pholcidae > Pholcus > Pholcus phalangioides. Next base: position 34,740,698 of record NW_028301610.1, on the reverse strand, counting down.
GTACGCACACCCTGTGACCAGGCTGATGCTCTTGACTAAGCATAAACAAAAAGGACCGTCTGTATAGTCGACAAAGCACATTCTATTGCATACCGTAGGACAGCGGTTCTCAACCGGTGCTCCTACATTTTATATGTAGTGCTATTTACTCGAGGAAAATAAAAAAATTAGTAAATTTGTAACAAAAAATTATAAATATTTTTAAATTATAAAAACATCAGTAACTTTGGTGAATAAATAAACAATAGGCTTACGGGGCTCTACCATAGAAATTATAGATCAGAAAGGGCTCAGTGAGTCAAAAAAATGTTGAGAACCGCTGGCTTATGGTAACATGCATGATTCGTATGCTTCCATCTCCACCCATTTACATCTCATACAGGGTGATTCTAAATTCATGGGACAAACTTTAAAAGGTGATATAAGAATCCTAAACAAACATTTTTGATCATAGAATGTGGCTATCGAATTGCACTATCAAAGGCGGTAGGATATTGTAATGTGGTGGGCTTTCTCATGATGCAACTTGTGCAATGTAAGTTCTACTACGAGAAGGGTTACCAACCATCCTTTTTTAAGAGGACATGTCCTCCTTTTTGATGCCATTTCAAGCATCTTTTTTTCAGAAAATTCGTCCTTTTGTCCTCCTTTTCAGTTTTCTAGAATTGTTTTTTTTTTCCTCTAGAGAAATTTTCTCCCCTACTTTAAAACATATATTTCTCCATTTATATGAGTGTTTTGTGGTTTTTTCCCACACACATCCACCAATAACCGTCGAAATGCCCAGAACGTTTCTGTTTCTACTTTTTCTAGCAGTTCTGAAAAACTATTGATGGGAAAATTTATTGTTGTAACCGGTTTCATATTGGTCGGAATAGTGGCATCACCTATTCTGAAAATTGGGATAAGTGACGTCACAAAGGATGCATGCGCAAGCGTAACCCTTACTCAGTTTTCTAATCTGGTAACCCCAACTACGAGCCATTGTGTCGTTTGATCATTGTTTGGCGCAGCATAACCTTGATGGTCCTTGCACCAATGAAAAAACAAACTCCAATAGAATCCGAAGGTGCATATGAACCCTCGAATGGTTGATAGCACATATCGCAGCAAATCCGTCGGGAGAATACATTTGTTTCTGGTGAAGTGCTGTTGTGCACTCTCTAAAAACACCCTCTACCACCTTTGCTAGTGTGATTCGATCGCACATTCTATGATCAAAACTTTTTTGTTTAATTGTGTTATATCACTTCTTCAAGATTGTCCCATGAATTTAGAATCACCCTGTATGCAGTCTACGGGTAACCCAAAATTGTGTGATAGTCTACGTCCATTTGTTCAATTCCCCGCAAAAGAGGTATCCTTTTGCTTTCGTAATGTAATGATTCACGTATATATTAACGTTAGAATCAAATATGAAATTTAATTCCACTCCAAAAATCTTCTTGGTGCTAATGTTTTGACAATTCGAAAAAGCATTGTACTTTTAAGATCATCGTTTTCCTTAATTTTCATATGATATAACTTCTTGATATTCACAAATCTTAAGCTGTCGTTTCACTTGAGCAAAAATGGAACCACCGGCTTTTCATCTTACAATTTCAGAAAATATTTTAGAATCAATCTTTAACAAATTTCCGATCAATGATACCTTCTTCAGTCAAAAATACACGGAAATTTCATAAAATAAAAGGTATAAATTTGAAGAAAAAAATCGTACATAAAAAAATAGACAGCTCGTACGGCTAACATTTATCTCACACTTCTTCTTGTTTTTCACATTACATGAACATGCTTCAAAAAAAGGAAACCAAAAGCAACGCATGATATTTCTCCAGACAATTTTTTCTTGTTTTTAAAGTCAATTTCAAAAGAAACTAGTCACTGCTTCCATCTAAATGATACACGATACGAATTCTGATATAAATCACTCGCAGTCTTTTGTATACCCATTTCTCGAAATTTTTTGATCTTTCCAAATATATAAAAGAGGGGGTAAAAAACATCAACAAGAACCTTTTATTCACTTCAGATGCACCTGAATAAACGATTACATCGTAGATCACTCAGTGTTTTACCAAGAAGAAGTTCAAAGAGAAGAAACTGGACGAAAACAAACTGCCAGATACTTCAACTAACACCATACATACAGTATGGTAAAGTTGAGGAAACGGCAAGCGAAAGATTCTATCGAAAATGTGTATGTGTGTGTGTGAGTATATATATATATATATACTTTTATAGGATGTCTTCCTGCACAGAAATTTTGGAACAATTTCTCCAGTTTTAACGGAATCCAAAGCTATTTTCACTCCATGTGAAAGCCCCATTAATCACTAGCTTCACGGAGTGGAAGAAGAAACGCAGTAAATACTGAGAATAAAAAAATCTAAGGAAAAATATATATATATATACGAAGGTATTTCATTTGGAGTTTTTCTTGAAGAAAACTTTGCTATACCAGCTTCATAAAAATCACTGGTCTGAAGGTAAAGGATTAAACAACGACAGAATAAGAAAAAAAAAATGAGTACACCCAGAAGGAAAAATAAGCAATGAAAATCTCTTTTTCATCGTTAAAAAAGAGAACAAAAACAACAAAAAATCCCGGACGGGAAACAATTCCATCAAAGCCTTAGACTTCTCCAGAGTTAGAAATAATGTGACAAGACTGCCGCAAATACCAGAGACAAAAATTGATGGGACAACTTTCTCGCTGTACACCTTTCTTCACTTTCTATGTCTTAGACTCTAAGAAAGAAGTTCACGGTGGACCGAGTCTTATCACCTTCAACCACTGAAAAATCTCGACTTTGAATCACATCCAGAAACTGACGAATATCTAGGCCATAAGATAAAAATAAAATAAAATTTCCAATCTGATATCATAGACGATATTTCATGCTTTAACTTCTTCATCTCAGAGAGAAGTTAAGTTTCAAATCCAATTTTTTTTTTCTTCAGGAAAAGTTAGAATAAATTTTTTTTTTTCTGATACAAAGACGTGATAGTCGATAGCAGATGTCGTTATCACGGTTTAAAAATGATTTTATATTTAAAAATTGTTTGCTCGGATGATCAAGATTTGGAATTAATCAAATTTTTGTGATAAGAAAAATTAATCAAAACGAAATTTTAGAAATGTAAGGAAAATTTTAAATTTAATTTGGAAATATAAAAAATGACTTGTTAATAAATTTTATTTTCATTTTCTGAAATTGTTCTTTAAATCGGTTGATTACGCATTGTGGGTGAAAAGCCCTTAAAAAAATTTAAAAATTCAACCAATAAGTGGTGTTGAAAATGAAATACTTGTTTATTACGGCATAGAGTTTTTTTTTAATCTAAATAATAAATCAATCAAAATTTCACTCACAGATGGCACTGTATCACAAAAAAAAGTCGACATAACACATGAAATGCACACAAACAGTTCATATGTTTATATTGTGATTTGTATTACATAGATATAACTATACCACGTTTTAATAAGATCACCTTATAAATCTCGGGCTACATCTAAAAAGCGCCATCTGCGAGTGAAAATTTGAAGTTTTTTCATCATTTATCAAAAAAAAAACTCTACGCCATGATGGATATTTTAGTGCAAACTGCACTTTTTTAGTCCAGTTAGTCGATTTTTAACTGATTTTTAAAATGTGTGATGGAATTTTTGAACCTCCCTGTACTTTTATATTATATATTTTGGATTCAAAATATTATAAATATTTCGGAATCGGAAAATTAGCACACAATATCTTTCCAATCGGGAAATTGCCAATTCAAAAACTAAAAATTTTTGAATGAAATTTTTCTCTAAAACTTAATGATGTAAAAATATAATAACAACGGAGTTTATATCAATTTTAGAGAGCTCCACTTATCAATATTTCCTATAAAAACGTCAACTAACTATTTTGATTCGGCAATAAAAAATTTTTTTCGATATTTTCCCGTTTCCTTCAAACAAAAACAGGAAACAAGTGTATATATATAAGGATATAAGAAGAAAAAAGCGAACTCGTGTCTTAAAAAATATTTTCATTTTCTCCTTCCAAGAAACAAGCAAAAATGTCACGGGAAAAAAATAGGAGATGAAATTCCAAAAATTCGACGTTAAGAACAGGAAAAAAAATTGGAAATAAAATTCTAAAATTCCAGGAAAAAATAATATATTTTTTTTCCTCTCGAAGCTTTTAGTTTTTATCTTTTTCCTTTCCAATCATGTTAGTACAGGTCTTTCACGGTGGCTTCCTTTCTTTACTTTATTGTTATATAGGAAAAAATACTAAGAAAATTCCTGCGAAAAAAAATTGGATTTTTTTATATTTTTCCCGGGAACTTTTAACACAATTTTTTTGCAATATTGTCAAAATTTTATATATATATGTGCCGTTTTCGAGTTTTAGCTCGTTCACTGTATTTTTGTTATTTTTTTCCCCCGCCGTGTATTTACTGTCATAACATTACACACCACGTATCGACATGTACTGACGTTCTATCGACACGTTAGCAAGTTCATGTACTTTCCGGTATTGCTATTAATCATTAAATTACCGAATTACAAGTTTCTTACTCTGTCTTAAATATTGATTTCAGTTCTATGAAGTTATTTAATTTGAACGTTTCTGGAAGTAGACTATTTACGTTTTTTTCTTGGGATTGATGAAAAATACGTTTTTAGTGAGAATCTCACATTTTTCAGGATTTTTTGTTATTTTTAGCATTTTTATCATTTATCCCGTAACTTTTAAATCTTGACGTTTTTTTAAAGTAAATTAAGGCGTCTCCTATCTAAGAAAAAAAATTTTCTTATGTAAAAATATTATTAAAAATATAATTTATCGATTGATTTATTTCAACTTTTTATTACATAAATATTCACTTGTAATGTGTAAATATTCACTTGTAATGTGTAAATATTCACTTGTAATGTGTAAATATTCACTTGTACAAAAATTTACATATCTATAATACGTATTCTTATACAAATTTTCGAAAAAAACGCATTAAAAACATCTTGTGCGAATGATAAAATTGCATGAAATCAATGTAATTGAATAAAAAATGATTCAAAATGAAGGAAAATGTTAATAATATGATGGAAAAGATTGAGATTTTATTGACTCAATCTTATTCAAAATTAAATTTTGAATTTTAATTTTTTTGAAATTTAAAAGTTTTAAATTTCTTCTTATTCCAAGTATTCATCAATGGATCTCAAATCTTTTTCATCATTTTATTAACTGAACAGTTTCATATAATTTGAATCTATTTTTATTCGATTTCGTTCAAGTCACATTATTTTGTCATGTACGCAAGCTGTTTTAATGCTGTTTTTTCAAAATTTGTAAAAAATTGAGTATTAAAGATATATAAAATTTCGTTTTAACACAGGATAGTATGTACAATTGTTTATATGCGGTAAAAATTTAAAGTAAATCACAGATGAATAATATTTCTACATGAGAAAGTTTTTTACCATGCAAGTGGGGTAGGAGAACCCTTAAGAGATTTTTTGATGCAATAAAGAGATCTGAAAATTTTATCAATCCAAATTTCATGAATCGGGACCATACAAAAATTTTGATTTTTATGCCTGTTAGTTTTTCTTTTTACTAAAATGGAACAACCATAGGAAATTTCCATTTTTTCAGATAATTTTTTTTATATTTTACTTCTATTTTAGAATTAAAATTTTTATTTCTTTCAGCCATGAAAGTATGTTTCATGGCTGAAGGCATGGCATTCACAGTATGTAAGTAACTATGTTTTTACAATAAAGTCAGTGATGAAATTAGAATAATATACACTGAAGAGCCAAAAAAACTGGTCCACCTGCCTAATATCGTGTAGGGCCCCCGCGAGACCGCAGAAGTGCCGCAACACGACGTGGCATGGACTCGACTAATGTCTGAAGTAGTGCTGGAGGTAATTGACACCATGAATCCTAATGTCCATAAATCCGTAGGAGTAAGAGGGGGTGGAGATCTCCTCTGAACAGCACGTTGCAAGGCATCCCAGATATGTTCAATAATGTTCATGTCTGGGGATTTTGGTGGCCAGCGGAAGTGTATAAAGTCAGAAGAGTGTTCCTGTAGCCACTTTGTAGCAATTCTGGACGTGTGGGGTGTCGCATTGTCCTGCTGAAACTGTCCAAGTCCGTCGAAATGCACAATGGACATGAATGGGTGCAGGTGATCAGACAGGATGCTTACGTACCTGTCACCTGTCAGAGTCGTATCTAGACGTATCAGGGGTCCCATATCACGCCAACTGCATACGCCCCATACCATCACAGATCCTCCACCAGCTTGAACAGTCCCCTGTTGACATGTAGGGTCCATGGATTAATGAGGTTGTCTCCATACCCGTACACATCCATCAGTTTGAAGCAATTGGAACCGAGACTCGTCAGACCAGGCAACTTGTTTCCAGTCCTCAACAGTCGAATGTCGGTGTTGTCGGGCCCAGGCGAGGCGTAAAGCTTTGTGTCGTGCAGTCATCAAGGGTACACGAGTGGGCCTTCGGTTCCGAAAGCCCATATCGATGATGTTTCGTTGAATGGTTCGCACGCTGACACTTGTTGATGCATTGAAATCTGCAGCATTTTGCGGAAGGGTTCCACGTCTGTCACGTTTAATGATTCTCGTCAGTCGTCGTTGGTCCCGTTCTTGCATGATCTTTTTCCGGCCGCAGCGATGTCGTAGATTTAATTTTTTACCGGATTCCCGATATTCACGGTACACTCGTGAAATGGTCGTACGTGAAAATCCAAATTTCATCGCTACCTCGGAGATGCTATGTCCCATCTCTCGTGCGCTGACTATAACACCGCGTGCAAACTCACTTAAATTTCAATAACCTGCCATTGTAGCAGCAGCAACCGATCTAACAACTATGCCAGACACTTGTTGTGTTATATAGGCGTTGCCGACCACAGCGCCGTACTCTGATTGGTTCCGCATCTCTTTATTTGCATACGCATGCCTGTACCAGTTTTTTTGGCTCTTCAGTTTATATGGAAGTCGATGAAATTAATTGATCACACTTTTGCGTAAAATTTGTTGATTTTTACTTGTTTTCTTAAGTGTATGAGATTTATTGATTATAGTTGTTAAAACCTATCGCGTGAAAAAGTGCAAAGCATACTAGTAGTTAAAATTTATTTAAAAATTTTCCAACAGCGATATGATTTTAAACAATAAGTTACATCTCCGGTAATACAACAATTTAACAAACTGTTTATACTGTTCTTATTTCCCTTCAGAATATTTTTCCTTATTCTCTTGATATTCCACGTACAAATTCTGGTATAGATATGAAAAATATATCTTAGACTTCAACTGCTTTCCGTACAAAGGCGAGTTAATGCGTCCTGATCTATTCTGCAAAAATGCAGTCGGTCGGATATAGCAATAGAAATATAAAATTTGCACAACATGTGTAACAATAAATGACAAAGTAAAATAAAGGAGCAAAAATATAAATCATTCAACTTATTCCTTCAAAAAATTTTCAGCCAAACTTTACAAAATACTGATGATATACAAAAACCGTAAAAGGGAAACTTACTCTCCAGAAAGAGAATAACAAATTTAATAACAAATAATAATAACAAATTAATTAAAAATAAAAATTTTCTTTTTGTATACATAAAAATACTCCATATTCTCTCGCAATTTAAGCGAGCCCCTTAGCCCCGATTTTGTATAGTCTGTGAGAGATGGTAATCGGCATCCACAAAATCATACATTATTACAAATTATACAAGAATGCTGAAAATTATCCTTACAAAAAACACATAAATGAATGTGAATTGTGAAAGAGAAAATTTTAAGTTGTTGGAAGAAATAATCCCAAAACCATTTAAAATTAGCACCTAATTTGTCTGAGAACTAATTAAAAGTTCAGAATAAATGAAAGAAATTATTCCAGCATACATGAAAATTCAGAATTTCAGAGTTGATGAAAATTCAGAATTCAAGAGTTGATGAAAATTCAGAATTCCAGAGTTGATGAAAATTCAGAATTCCAGAGTTGATGAAAATTCAGAATTCCAGAGTTGATGAAAATTCAGAATTCCAGAGTTGATGAAAATTCAGAATTCCAGAGTTGATGAAAATTCAGAATTTCACAAAATTGATGAAAATTCAGAATTTCACAAAATTGATGAAAATTCAGAATTTCACAAAATTGATGAAAATTCAGAATTTCACAAAATTGATGAAAATTCAGAATTTCACAAAATTGATGAAAATTCAGAATTTCACAAAATTGATGAAAATTCAGAATTTCACAAAATTGATGAAAATTCAGAATTTCACAAAATTGATGAAAATTCAGAATTTCACAAAATTGATGAAAATTCAGAATTTCACAAAATTGATGAAAATTCAGAATTTCACAAAATTGATGAAAATTCAGAATTTTAAAGTTGGGATGAAAATTCAGAATTCCAAAGTCGATGAAAATTCAGAATTCCAAAGTCGATGAAAATTCAGAATTCAAAAGTTCATGAAAATTCAGAATTTATAAAAGAAATAAAATTCTAGAATTATTTCTCACTAGATGAAAATGCAGAATTTTCAGGATTATTTCTTTCTACATGGAAATGTAGAAAATCCAGAATTTATTGAAGAAACTATTATCACCGTCGTCAGCATATTCCTCACAGACATCAACGAAAAATGTAAAATACAATTACCGTTCCAAACAGAAGCCAATAACAATCAAACACACAACGTCCAATATTACAAATTCCTACGCTCAAAGGAAAACAAAGAAGCGCAAATATACATCATTCATCTTATTCCTTTAAAAAAAAAAAAAATTTAGCCCCCCCCCTCCCCCCAAAAAAAAATGATAATATATAAAAACCGGAAAAAGAGAAACTTACTCTCCAAAAAGAGAATAACTGCCTTATTGAAATTTTCTTTTTGTTATATAAAAATACTCCATATTCTCTCGCACAATTTTTTTTTTCTTATCCTAAAGGAATGCAGTAGCCCTGATACTTATGATTTGACGGATGAAGCAAATTTAAAATGCGTCTGGAGAGTATGTATGTGAGTATTTTCATTTCTTTTTTTTGTATTATTATTTCAGTTGTAGAGAGTAGAAGAAGAATGTGAAAAAAAACAAATAATACTAAAAATAAAAGGGGAAGCCCCCCCCCCTTCACCGCAGAAGGTTTTGGCATCTCTGCGTTTGCACACCGTTGTATGAGTTGACAGCGGTCATTGTATAACGAAAACGGCCGCAGATTGAATCCAGAAGTTGGAAAATTTCCAAAGTATGTCTAAATCTCTGGTCAGATACGTACCGATAAATCTCTTTTGTTTTGTGAGTCTAACCGGGTATATACTTTTTTTATTATTATTATATATTTTTCTTTTACTTCTTCTCTGTGTGTTTGTGTGTGTGTGTTTTTTTTTCCTAGGAAAGAGGAAGATTGTGTGTGTGTGTGTGTGTGTGTGTGTGTGTGTGTGTATGTGTATATATATGATGGTTGACATGGAAAGAAAATCTTTAAACTCGAAATCTGAGATAAAAAATCTTGAGATAAGTTTCCTATTTCTTTTGTTTCTATGTATTCCTTCCCACTCCCATCTCTTCTTCTCTTCAAACAACCTCGATAGGAGAAAGTTTCTTCTTGGTCTTTTAAGTGACTGGTAATACATCTCAAAGAACTTTTTTCTAGATCTCTGTTATTTTATTTTTTTTAAATGTGTATATATTTAGAAATATGATGAGGAAAAATGAATTCGATCTCGATTTATCATTAATTACAGAGGCCTGCAACATTTTGGTCATGAAACTATCTGGAATATGTTAAATTTTACAGATTTGTTTTTGACCATGACTTGAACGTGAAATCCATTTTTCTCTATCACGTAAAGATTTTTTACAAAATTTGATTTTGTTTCACCGGAAAATATCTTACAAATTTCATATTTATTTTCTACAGAATTTTTCACATAATTTTTTAATCATCGGGAACCTTTTGACTAGAAAAAAACACTTTATTTTATATCGATTCAATTATTAAAACTTCAAGGTTGAGCTTCAGGTTTTTCAGAAATCAAAAAATTATAAAAATGACCCAAATGAAATTTAATAATGAAATCATGATTAAAAATTATAGTAAAAAAACAATTTTTTTTTTTCAAAATTCTTGTTAGTTTGTGCTGAAACAACCTCAATAGGAGAAAGTTTCTTCATGGTCTTTTATATAAATGACTCGTATGTATTTTTTCGAGAACTTTTTCTAGATCTATCTTATAATTACAAAAGTATTTATATTCATAGCCTGCAAAATTCCATTCATGAAACTATCGGGAATCTGTTAAGTTTTACCGATTTATTTTCGATCATGTCTTCAAAATTCAATTTTTCTTCATCACACAAGGATTTTTCACAATTTTTTTATGTATTTGCGCAGGAAAATACCTTAAAAACGCATTATTTCCGATTGATTATTTTTCACATACTTTTTGAATTATTCAGCAGCTTTTGACAGAAAACTATTATCTAGAAAATAAAACTCTATTTTATATTGATTCAATTATTAATTATTAATTCAAGGTTTATCTTCAGGTTTTTCATAAATTAAAAAGAAAAACAATAATAACGACCGAAAGGAAATTTGATAATGAAATCATGATTAAAAATTATGGTAAAAAAGTAAACTGTGTTGCGCACAATTCCTGTTAGTTTCTCTTCAAACAACCTTGATAGGACAGTTTCTTCTTGGTCTCTTGAGTGACTACTTCACCAAACACCAACTTTGGCCATATCGGTATATTGCAAATTACTGCCATTAGTGGTTGGAAGTGAAGGCGCTGTCTATCGGTGGCCGCCTCGAGTCCGTTAGGGAAAATATCTTATCTATATCCTCCTTTGGATTCGAACCCGGGACCCTGACAACAATCTTCACGATGGTAGACGAGCATTTTACCACCATGCCACTCGGGCCCTCTTGAGTGACTGGTACTACATCTCTCAAGAACTTATTTCTTGATCTTTCTTAAGGTATATAGTATGTATATATTCAGAAATATTATGAGAGAAAATGAAATGAATTCGATTTCGATTTATGTATGACTAATTGCATAGGCCTGCAAAATTTGAGTCGTGAAATTATCTGGAATCTGTTCAATTTTATGGATTTATTTTGGCCACGATTCCAAATATTATATCCATTTCCATCTATCATGTAAGGATTTTTCTTGAAAATGTATTTTAAACGTAAATTTTACAAGAAATGCTTCATTTTATCCTTTTAACTCCTGAATTCCAATGACATCTGTATTTACCTTAATCAAGGATAGATTTTGTCTCACCAACCTCTGTATAAAAAAACCTCATTGTGATAAAAATAAAATTATAAGAGATTTAAATCGTAAAATACTTTTGAGGTAACATTTGAATTAAATTAAATTAAAGTGACTCATCACTAATCAGTTTCGAAAAATTAAGCATTCGTGCAAAAATAATTTTTCATGAATTAAGAAAGAAAATTTTATTTTATATCGAGATAATTATTAGAAATTCAAGGTCGCGCTTCAGGTTTTTCAGAAATTAAAACGAAGTTATATCTACGAAAATGAGTTGAAATCATGATTGACGAAAACGTAGTATAACCTAATGGTGTCTAAAACTATTCCACTCAGTCAAAAATTGTTAGTTTTTGTTTTCCAAACAATCTTGGTCAGAGAAAGTTTTTTAAGTTTTTTGAGTGACTATATAGACATCTCGAGAATTTTTTTCCTAGATTTCTTTTATATTTTAAGGTGTATACATTCAGAAAAAAAGTAATAAAAAACGAATTTTTGTTCAAATCATTGATGACATGCTATTCATTCATCGCAAGGTGTTAACTATACATTTTTTCGTAATATTTGAAAATTTGCAAAAAGATAAGTATTGGAGATAGAAGTTAAACATTGTATTAACATAGTTCAAACAATCGAAAATAGATATACCTAATTTGAAATAAATCAGTAGTTAAATAATAATTTTAATATTTCTACTAGTTCAGTTTTGAGGTTAAATTTTTTTGATTGCGTACAAATGTATAATAAATCAAATATTTATCGGTATTGTTAGTAAATAAGATAAAAATGCAATTAGAAAACAGAATAGAAAATAGAGAATATTGAAGGCCACAATAAAAAATAAAATCTAGCAATTTTAAATTTTGTCTTTATCGGCGCTAAAAATTAATTTTCACTTAAAACATTCATAGTCTATGTATCTCTAAAAAAAGAATTTTTTTCGAAATTTTTCAAGCTGAAAACCGGAAATCCAGTTATATACTAAAGATATTTTACAGGAGTAGCCGATTTTTACATGTAAAAATGAAATTTTCACTTCACCCCAGAAACATGATTCCAACATCGCACCGGCCTTAAAACCCTAAACTGATAGCAACAAATCCAAACTATAAGAGCACCATCTTTTCATTCCAAAAGTTCAAGAAAGAGAGTAAAAAAAAAAACACAAATTCAGTAATTGCAAAAAAAAGCGAAAAAATCCAAAAAAAAGGGATTCCTACCTCAAAAAAAATTTACAAATGCAGTAGTAATGAGGACAAGGCCAAAAAAATATATATATTCCCGAAATTCTACAAAACTTCAAGACAGTGAAAAAAAAAAACATTTACTGATATCTGTAGGGGTGTGTTTTTTTGTTGTTGTTTTTTTGCGTCTCTCTCTCCTTTTAGTTTCATGAATATTTTTTCCCCATTTTCCAGAATTTTCTTTCGTGTATTTTTTTTTCCCTTTTCATTATTATTCTTATATGTATGTATATATATATATATAATTTTTTTTCTTATTCTTAAGACCGTGTTTCTTCTCATATCCCGTTCTCTTCTCACTCCCTCGGGCAGAATGATTAGTTGTTCTCTGAGCTGGCGTTTTTAGGAAACCCTAGGAGTCGGATACGGTTCTTCACGGCTCACTGTTCACAGTGCCATTAAAAGTATTCCCTAAACGCTCAACAGCAAACTGTTTCTCGGCTGTTGGATCTGCGCCCCATTGCGCCCCTGCCACGTAGTTTTTTTTTTTTTTTTTTCCCAGGGCTGCAGTTTTTTTTTTTAATATTTATTTATTTATTTATTATTTTTCGCAGATCTTTAATCCCTCCCCCCGTTAGCTCCCTTCTATTCTTCGTGTTCGAGTTCCCATTCTCCGCGCCCCTTGACATTTTTTATTGTTTTTTTTTTTTTGTCATTTTTTTATGTATTTATATATTAGTTACTCGTGTAACATCGAATATTAATGACATATAAGATGGCGTAAGAAAAGAGGGTCTGAAAATAAAAGTAAAAAAAAAAAAAAACTGGGCGAGAAAACTGGGAATTAACGGAGCCATTCGCGAGTACGAGAAATATTTTTTGGGAAATTGATTTGGATATGATTATGATCACGTCTCTTTCGCTCGTTTTTGAACGTTCTAGTTTCAATATTTACTGGCATAAAAATTATTGCCAAAGCATTCGTTATTGATAAAACAAATATGTAATATTTCGATCCGTTCTAAAGTAATAATGATTTCATGTGACTAGGGGCTATCGTAAAATTATTTGTAACTAAATGAGAAAAGTTAACAGGAATAATAATTTTTAATTGCATTATTGCATAAATTATTCTTTAAATAATAAATCTACTGTTTTTATGGGTTGTGATGGTATCAGATATACTCGAGTAATAATTTCAAAACCGCTGATTACTATTAAGAATTACTGACCAGTATGTGTGATAAATTTTGAATTAGTTTAAAAATTGACAGATCAGTATTGATCCTATATCGTCGGCATTCAAGCAGAAGTCACCAAGTCCAGTTTTGAGGATTTTGTCAATTGAAACATTTGAGCCGTTATAGAAAATACTAAAAATTATTTTAAAGACAGTAGGTTTACTGACCTTTCGATAACTGGTTCTTGGTTCATAATTGTTCATATCATTGAATAATTAATTGGAAAACGAATCAACTGCAGTAGTACATCAAAAGAATTTTTGTGAACTTGGTGACTTTTTTGCTTGAACGCCGATGATATGTAAAACCTAGGAGTGGTTCTTCCCGGCTCACTGTCCACAGTGCCATTAAGAGTACTCCCTAAACGCTCAACAGCAAACTGTTACTCAGCTGTTGGATCTGCGCCCCATTACGCCCCTGCCACGTAGTTTTTTCCGGACTGCATTTTTTCAAATATTTATTTATGTTTTTTCGCAGATCTTTAATCCCTCCCCGTTAGCTCCCTTCTATTCTTCTTATTTGAGTTTCCATTCTCCGCCCCCTTGACATTTTTATTTATTTTTTAAATGTATTTTTAGATTAGTTACTCATGTAACATGGAATATTAATGACAAATAAGATTCCTTAAGAAAAGAGAAACTAAAAATGAAAACAGAATTTACGATGCCATTCACAAGCTGGTCGCGGATTCTTCCTTCGGGGAATATTTTTTGGGAAATGGATTTATATATGATTGTATGTCACATCTCCTCGTTCTCAACGTTCTAGTTGCAATATTTACTGGCATGAAAATTATTGTCGAAGCAACATCGGTATTGATAGAAAAAGATGGTATTTCTATCCGTTCAAAAACAATAATGATTTCGGGCAACTTGGGCTATCTTATGAAATTTATGTGCAACTCAATAGCAGAGTTAACTAGACTGATAATTTTTAATTTCATCAAACCATTAATAACGATGTAAATAATAAATTTTCGGGTGTTATGTGATGGTATCAAATATTCTCGAATAATAATTTTTTAACAATTTGTGATTACTATCAAACATTACTGACCTACTTTTGCGTGGTATAAATTTTTAATTATTAAAAAGATTTCAGATCTCTATGTTAATTTTGTTTGTTGAAATTTTCCACGCATTGAAATTAATATATGAGAATTATGGCTTCTGATGAGCGATACTAATAATTGCCTCACTGCTCACTGTTTTCTTCTAGCACACACTTGTGTAGAAAAAACAAACTTCCAGGATGACGTGTGTTGCAGAAAAACCCTTATTTTCTCAAACGAGAACTAATATATAGAAGACATTGACTGCTAAAAATATGTGAGAGAAGAATTTTGTGTGAGAGTATGTAATAGAGTTTTCAAAAAATATAATTCCCGAATGGAGTATAATGTTTGCCTCACTGTTTGCTTTTATACGATCATGCTTGCGTTGAAGAAAACGAACTAACAGGCTGAATATAATGCAAAAAAAAAGTGATTACACCACACAATTTGATGTTACCACCACGAACAGAAATTTAGAAGGCTAAAACAGAAATTTAGATTGCTAAAAACAAGCGAAAGCAGAAATGTATCTTTCAGAAAACATAATTTCGGGGATAATTTATGTCATTTTCGCCACTGTGAATTAAATTTAGGAGACGTTGAATGCTAAAAATATGTAAGGGCAGAACTTTGTTGTGATTACGAAAAAAATGCATCAAAAATATTAATCCTTAGATAGAGTATATATTTGCCACACTGTTTGCTTTTCATTCAGCATACTTGTATTGATGAAAGCTATCTACAGGGTCAAATGTATTGTAAAAAAATGAACTGTAGCTTAAATGTAGTTATAATTGCATGGACCATTTTATGTTATCGTTGCCACAACAGAGTGAAATTTAGAAGTTATTAATTGATGTCAATTCATGTGAAGGCAGAACTTCGTGCGCGTGGGAAAATAGATTTATCAAAAAATATATAATCCCTGGTTATGCTTGTCTCACTCTTTGCTTTTCCTTCAGCATAGTTGTTTTGAAGAAAGCTAACTTACAGGCTGAAATATGATGCAGAAAAACATGCACGGATTTGATGTTATCGTTTCCCCAACTAAAATTTAGAAGTCATTAATTGATAAAAAAAAAGAACATGCGAAGACAAAAACATATTTTTTAATTTAAATTCAAAACTCGCAATTTACATCGAAAACTTTATCGAAACATGATTAAAAGTCTCAACTACAACAACTCATCATCAAAAATATCGTGGTTTAACGCAACGAGGAATTCACGTCATTACCTGATTATTATTCAACCGTAAAGCTTCGGCAAAAGTTCATAAAACTTCTTCAACTTCAACCCTTTATTTCGAAACACAAATTTCCCGCAGTTTCTACTAAATCCTACAGAATTGAGCTATCTATGCGAGAGCATACAAGGATTGCAAAGTATTTGTCTTTCAAAGGCCTTTCCTCCGAAAAGAGCGTTTAATCTTTCTCGACTGCTATCGCATCGCTCTGGAGAGTCAATGACTTTCCATCAGTAATGGCATTGATGTCGAAACATGCTCGGAATATTAACAAGTCATGCACACCACCATGAAATAAAGAGAAGGCCCTATCCCTTTCCCTCTCAACCAACGCATCTAATAAGTAAATCTTGTTAATTGCAGCAACGCGCTAACAATCCAGGGTATAGGATTAGGATAAATAATGCATTCGTAATTTATGGACGTACAATGGGAAAGGCCTCTTGTTTTATTACTAGACAATTGTCTAGACGGTATGTGTACTACGAATGCGTGACAATTTGGCCGATAAAAGAGAGCAAAAAAAAGCGAGCTCATATTATCCAGTTTGGAATTAGATTACTTTTAAAACATCATTATTCTTTTAAGATTTTATCTGCTCGGTAAAACACGTCAGAATCGTCAGTCGTCGCTGGTATTATCACTATCATTACTTTATTCAATAGTTTGGCAAAATTCCACTATGAATAAATACCCTCATTGGCATATCGGCTGATAATTACTACCGTTCCTGAAATATCTGTATCATTACCTTTCCGAGAGCCATACTATTATTACAGTCCAAATAACTACTTTGTTTATCAGGCTTCATCTTGCATAGCAAAGCGGAATTTTCTGCATCAACCCTATCAACACATAATCGATATTATTCGGCCTTTAAATGAATTTATTTTTGTGAATAATTTATCCCTGAAATTGGAAATTTTTAATACTTTTTGAACGCGTACATTGAATATATATTTGTTCTTTTTTTTTTCTTTCGGATTATTTACTTAATGCAGGGGTTCTCGAACTATGCCCCGCAAGGGTTTTTCGAAGAGACTCTTCGTTAAACTGCTCTGGGGATCAACGAATAAGCGTTGATTAGAGAGAGGGGTGTCGCGGGTGGAAAAATTTTGAAAACCCCTCTTGACATATAATGTGATTGACATACCTAGAGGGTAAGCTAAGCCCACTTAGCAGAGTTGGCGATTGTGTCAGCTGGGTCCAGACACGCCCCGCTAAGCGAAGCTGAGGATGCAAAAACCGGTTTTCGGCGGTAAAATCACCTTAGCCGCACCTCCAAAACAGGTTTTTGTACGGCTCTCCTTGGCGTACTGATGTGGGTGTGGAGCGGCTTTGAGCGTGAACATCCAAATAGTTTCAAAAACACTCAACTGTATGAAATAGTAATGATATTTTGACAGGACTTGATCTTGAACACGCTGGAGGTAACAATAGCCTAGGAGAAAAGGTATAATTCTGAGGATTGCTATACACTCAAATATCGATAAGTTGAATGTGCAGCGGCCGGCAAAAACTTCGAGTCATCATTAGGTCACCTTATTGGAAATTCGGATTTCAGAGTGGGGAAAAAAAGATTTAATAAAATAAAACAGCTCTATATATATATTAACGAATATCGTATTAGTAAAACCTGTCAAACTACTGGAGAGGAAAAAATTCGAAAAGATAAGTCATTGTAATTTAATCATACTTTATTATTGAGTGAGAATATTCAGAAATATACTAGACGTTCATGCTGTATATTATTGAAACGGACGCATATGCATGATACTCGTATAAATGAAACGAATTGTGAATAAAAAGTACACAAGATTAGGTTGAGTCAAAAAATGCTGTACTTTTTGACTGATTCTCTCTTTCTTGGCCTTTGTTCATGAAAAGTAGTTCACTTTTTGCAAGCAGACAAATAAATCCGCTAAATAAATCTGTTAAGTTCTACATATCCCTAAATGCCAAATTATATTGCTAAATGCTAAAAAAAAAACTCTATATATCCCTAAATGCCAAATTCTACTGCTAAATGCTAAAAAAAAAACTCTATATATTGCTAAATGCTATTTTTTAAATTTCTCTCACTTCCGAAAACTACTTAAAGAAGGAAAACTTCTAGTTAAGGGGAAATTTTAATACTAATATATACGAAAACGTTCTGAGGCTGAGTGGAAACTTCGACTACAAGAGATATTCGAGTTATCGGAGTTCGGCTTATCACGACTCGACTGTATATATCAATGTTATGCCATATCAATAAATATGTCAAGCATAACATGCTGGATATATTGTATTACAAAAAGAGGTATGAATTGACTCCAAATATCGAGGATGGATTGGACAATTGTCGTAGCTGGCATTTGGACAGAAATGCTCCATGTTTCCTCTACTTTTGACCCATAAGAGTTCACCTGCCTTCTGATAATATTCTTACTCATTACGCAAAGTATGTTTGATATGTAAAAATTGAATTAGTACCAGCCGTGATGATTAGTACCAGCCGTGATGATTAGTACCAGCCGTGATGATTAGCACTGCAGCGTATATGCAAATAATGTGTGACAGCGACATTCCAGGGAGCAGTATCCGACCAATCGCAACAACAATCGTAGCAGCTTCGTCACAGTACCGAAAGAAAGAGCATCTCGCGTACATGGATATTACAGATAATATTGTAACACAGGAACTTTGACACAGTAGTTTTGGTGCGTTGCCAAACAGTATCTGGTAAAACGCATGATTCGACGTCTTTATACAAATACAAGGCCACAACAGGCAAAATGCCCAACAAGGTGACTGAGGAAAGATACCCATAACAAATATGGATGTCACACGTTTCTAAAATACAGCAACTCAATTAAAAATGCAATTATAGGAATTAAAAACTATATATACATGCGCTAATATATTATACAATGCCCTTAAAAATATGTATGGTTGTCTTATTCTAAATATGTACAGATTCTTGAATTACCCCAACATGCAGCAGAGGTTTTTAAAGCAGAGGTGAATTTTTCATAGCATTTAATGTCTGATTATATTTGACTCGATATCGCATATGAATATCCAAATGGCATGGCGTCATCTTTTAACCCTTTCCACGACATATTTATTTTCACCGACCCCCCCCCCCCTTTCCCAGATTAGGTTGAAAGCTTTTCCCATAAGAAAAAATGTTCGACTGAGAAGTCAGCTTTACAAAATCCTTGGGTTGTCATTGCCAAAATAAAAGGCATTTAAAGTGCGAGATATCTCGTCGATGCCGGTGAGATAGTTAAGAAAAACTTTTTTGTAGTACCGGTTGATCACATTTCATCATGTATCACCTTCCGATTTTTCACATTGCATCATGCATCACTTTACTGATTGATCGCATTTCACATCACGCTATAGAACATTCCCATAGTACGTATTACCGGTGCACTCAACAGCCAATTTTATACTAAGACCTACTCCATCACAGCAAGACTAATAACATTATTTGAGCTGTGAATCAATTAAAATTTTTAACTGGTTAGTAAAAAATGTCTAATCGATTAATCGAATATTTTTGGTAACTATATAATATTAATTAATGCTATAAAAATGCAATTTATTCATTTCAAGCACTCATTCGCTAGATGTAAACAAGTATAGAAGTAGACTAAGAAATTAAGACTGCCACTTGAAGCAATTAAGACTCATATGCTTAACGTATTTTGTTAAAACCTGGAATTTCTTCATTTGGATCTTGTGGTTTTTTTTTTAATCGATTATTTCAAGTTCGTCAGTGATTTCGAAACTACTTTTGATCATATACTGTTACATGTTTTCCTTCAAACTCCTCCCAAATAGTACTTGTTATAATAGGAACTTGTTATTTTCAAAGAATACAAACAACTTCTGTTCATAATGGAGACAATAAATTTAGGTCTTGCCTTTTTTCTAAAATCCCATCAAACTAAATTGAAACTGAAATGATCACAATTTTTCGTTGAATGGACTTGTATTTCCTAATGCCACAAAATTTGATCAAAATATTGATTCAAATGTTTTTAAATATCACCACTTATCGAAAATATTATATATTGGTACAATAATTTAGGACATTTAATCGGTTCCGTGTTAAATGAATCAAGTCAAATTACTAACTTTTCACTCAAATTTGAATCAAACTTTAATGGGATTCATGTAGTTGATTAATTTTCAAATAAAATTTTCAACTGCGATTAACAATTGATCAATCGACCTAATTAATCGGACCGGCCCTAAGTACTATTAAGCAATATTATTTCTAAATTTATCCCAATTAAAGCTATTCTTTCAAACTACGAAATTTTCACTGGGAGTGGGCCAAAAAACAAAATTTAAAAAAAATCGGCGGGCTGGACATATTCGGACATAGGTTCATAATTAGAATTTATATGCTTAGAATAGAAGTGTGGGAATGTATTGTATACTTTAAAGACTGCCACGTGGTTCAATTGCGAATAAGAAACAATGGTTCATCCTTAACAACTGTAAGAAAATAAATACAGTGAAAAACCTCCCATAACAGACACTCTCCGTTAGCGGGCACCTCCCGTTAACGAACATTTTTGATGACGTCGAGAGGTCTCAATGTATTTTACTATCCATTAATGGACACTCCGCGTAAGCGGACAAAATCTTCGGTCCTAAGGGTGTCCGTTATCGAGAGGTTCTACTGTAAGTATATTTATAACTTTATGCATATTTATTGCATACGTGTTAAATTTTTTGCAAATGCAAAAGTTCTTAAATCAATTTCCATTTGAATTCTCACAACTATGTTTCCCATATGCAAAAAAAAAGAAACATCCCCTTTAAATAAACTTTTTAAAAAAACTAAAATTGAAAATTTTTGTACTATTATTCTGAAATATGCATCGGGCCGTAGTTTTCCCATCACTGACCTAGAGCGTCAAGAGATTGCAATCATCTATTTGCTCAAAGATCACATCTAATGCAAAGATTGGCGTAAATAATAGAATTTTCTCAAAAATTCACGGAAAATCTAATTATATTAATTCTTCAATTTTAATTAGAGGAATTCATAATTACATACGGAATAATAAGAAAATTTTCAATTACACCAAACTTCGTGAACATGTTCAAAAAAATTGCAATGACGACGCGCGTAAACCCCATAAAGTATGAAAAAACTGCAGAGGCAAATAACAGGTGCATACTTAACTAGCTGGATATGTACCCGTAAGATGTAAAGGTGGAGAAGAATGAAATAACACAGCTCTCCTGTGAATATCATTTTAATGTGTGAGAGATGCCACAACCCTCTACTCTCCATTTTAAAAAAAAAAAGAAAATCCATGTTCTTTAATAGGTAAGGTAGCGTGCGAACGAGCAATCTCTCAGGGTACGAATATACCACAAATCACTTTCGCCGTAACTAGCAGCATGTTACGCTGGTATTCCCTCAAGTCGAATCGCAGCTTCATGACGTAAATTCATGAAACGTATCACGATTCGTTTATATACGTCCGTTCTCAAGGTGCCGTCCACCTTTTTCGTACGCATTCTTATTTTTATACCGTGTATACAGCATCGTCCAATGGCCTACCTCCTGTTCCAGTACGCGCTCGTCGAATTAATAAAACTGCAATAAAAATTTCAAACAACACTCTTTATTTTAACTCCCGCCCGTTTCTTTTACGTCTTTTCTATGGCAATTTTTTTTTTCCTTTCTACTGAACACACCCTTAAAAGCATTTCACATTTCTTGGGGCAGTCGCTTTCTAAAATATTCATTGTAGCAATTTCTCTCTATATATTTTCTTTCCCAGACTCTACATCCATTTTACTTTCTACAATAGAATTTTCCCCCCTCTTCCAGTAAAGTTTTAAGAATATCTTTGGGTACATGAATGAAATATCAGTAGGTGCTTTTTTCTATTCTTATTCTATACGATAAAAGTTCAAGTATGTTTATTTGCAAGCCGATAGAGCAAATATTCTTTATTGTCCATTCCGAAATATTTGAATACGAAGAGAGAATCATTACAATTCATTTAATACGTCCTGATTGAGTTATTGTCGTACGAGTAATAATTAATTCTCAAAAATTCAGCAACTAAGTAAATATTCGATTAACGAGAAAGAATTCGGGTAGGCTGTAACGTAGACACGGCCGCAAGTTTTGAAGTCAATACGTTCTTTGGACCTACCTTCGCGTGGTGGGTACTGACATAATGAAAAGCATATCATCGGATTTATTCTTGGAATAGCTAACAGATGATACCGATGTTGTTTATATGCGTTGCGAACTTCTCGAGATATAGCGTAAAACAATTTCGTTACGAAAGCGGGCCGTAAGCGTGGTGCCCAGACCAGAAGTGGCATTGATATCAGAGTGGTATAATTGGATTTGTCTTAACTAGATCTACCCGCAGAAATACAGAACACCAATATATTCTGAATACCTCCTGAGGTATGAGCATTTAAATTATTTCGTTATGCAACTTTTTGCGAATGCAACCAGTATCGCCAGACGATTCAAAATACGTATTCACGTCAAAATCTCATTTTAAAGTCTCGACAAATCTATTTTTATTCAGCACAGAATACCCTGTATTGTATTGTCAATTATCAATATTTCAGGTGTTTAGATTGAATTAATAGAGCGGAGGGGGGGAATCTCTATTATTTTCTGAGAGAGAAATTTCGATTTACTACATGGCTAATTTTCACGAACGAATTAATCTTGTAATTCGTGGAACCACTGCTTGCCAATATCAGTCCCAAGTCTCATTATATTAACCCCGCGCGAGCTTCACAGTTGTGATAATTACAGATTACTCATTATCTTGAGTGTACATTAGTGCTAATTTGCACTGTTTAATTTTATTGAATGGAAGATGAATCATATCAACTCAGATATCAACTGGCTAAATGTGGCAGCTAAAATGAAACGATGTAATCTGCAGATGTTAGGTATCCTTGTGAATTTTCGTTTCTCTCGAAGATTTATTAACCTCTTATTGGGATATATAATCCGTTGTCTCTGAGTATAGTCTAATATTGCAATTATTTTATTACAAAAGATACATTATTCCCCCTCGTTTGGAATAACTGTATTTGCAAAAGAGTTTAACCAACACAAAACACGTTCTCATAAACTCAGCGTCACAATTTTTAATGAAGAAATGAGAATAAGGTTTAGGTTATACCTTCTAACCTAGCCCGAACGCTATGTGGTGAATTCTTACGAAGGCCAGACACTACAATCCTGATAGTAAATATCTAATGAAGTCGATATCCAGGAGAGCATATATTTGAGATATGGTTCCAATATCAATTTCACAACTGACGTCTCCAGTCTATATATAGATTCTAGACTACGGAGCAAAACTGTGGGGAAAAGAGAGTGGAAGTCCAGCCTTGAGTACTGGATCAGCATCCACAAAAGTATGGCCGTTCACATTCTACAACTTGAACTCACCAGGTCAAGGTGCCACCGCTTGAAAGTAAAAAAATCAGATTAGAATGGTTCTGTTCTGGAGATATTTAGACAAACTGTCATAAAGCTTCAGCAGTTTGGTCACATATTTGCAGAACTATAGACTGTGTAATCCACTTTGTAAAGTGGAATTTTTTTTCTCCTCATTGAAATTTTCAGTGTGATAAGATCTCGTGAGTACATAAGATACATGGACACAAACAAATTATTAGATCTAAATCTGGATTCCATTTTACAATTATGAATACCGGAGTGTGACTTGTTGTGGTGACCCGCAGCTTTATAGGAAGTTCGAATTTGGTCCATAAGGTCTGAAATGTTGAAGATCCTTGCTATAAACAATGAAACCATGGAGACCTGATATGTACCGAGATAGGTACAATTAAGGGGGTCATACTTTGTAACAAAGTGAAAGCTATTCTCTAATAAAAATTTCATTAAACATTCTAAATAGCCATTGATTTGTTTTCGATGTTTTTACACATATTTTTGATTGTTTATGCTGTCTTATATATGCCAGTATAAAAATTCATACATTTCTTAATACCTAATTTTTTGTAAATTTTCAAAAAAAAAGCATTAAAAACAGCTTGCGAGCATGACATCAATGTAAATGAATAAAAATTGATTCGAAGTAAAGGAAAGGGTACATTTCATATGAAACGAAGCGAAAGATCGAGATTTCATGGGATCAATCTTTACTGAAATTAAATTCTAAATATATATTTTTTAATTTTTAAGTTTAAAATTTAATTTTAAATAAGATTAAGTGAATGAAATTTCAATCTTTTGCTTCATTTCACGAACTGAACTTATTCCTTTATGTTTTGGATCGATTTTTATTCAATTTCATTGATTTCATGCTATTCTATTACGCACGCAAGCTGTTTTTATTGCGGTTTGTAATATATGAAATTTTATAGATTATACAGATATGTGAAATTTTATTCTGGCACATAGAAGATAGCATATACAATATAAATCTGTTGCGATATTATTTTTAATGATATTTCTATCAGAACATAGTTTTTCACAATATTAGAAGGCATGAGACCCCTTATAGTGACGGACTCGCGATGCGAGGATCCGGGTTCGAACCCCACAGTGGTGGTCGGCTGAAGTTGGTTTTCTGTGGTTCCCAACTTCAAGGCGCAAATGCAAGCCGATCTCCCTGTTAAAAAGTCTCGCCACAGAGAGCAACAGTCCTACAACGATAAATCATTCAATCATAACACTTCACTCATAGTTAGAAAAAAAAAAACTGGTGGCAGATGGCAGCACTACACATAACAAACATTACACAGAAACAAACTTTACGTCAGATTGCACTACACGTACACGCACATTCCCGCATGTACCGGTTCGTTGGGGGGTTCCGTGGGGGGTGCATTTGGGGTGTAGCAGTAGTAGGTAGGGCCTCCAAAAAATGGCTCGGGGATCCATGATGTTCTTAAGTCAGCCACCTCGTTGGGCAATTTGCCTGTTGTGGCGTTGTATTTGTATTTGTATTTAAAACACACAAACTGAATATATCCATTCGGGTACAGCCTGATTAACAAGATTAAATATTTTTATTGCAAATTTTTCTTGTTAATGTCTTTTAAAAATGCCTTTTCAAGGATTGACTGTGGTCTCGAGAGGATAATATTCGTAGCACTGAATTTTTTTCAAAGATGTGAAGTTAATACTAAGTGGGTTTATTTAAGAAACAATTTTTTTTTAATCATTAACAATTTTTTTCTGAGAAACCAGAGGTTTCCTCAAAATTTCAACAGCTAACAGAGAGAACTCGAAAATAACCAAAAATAATTTTAAACCCGAATATTTTTTCAGTAAAAAGCAAAAAATAGGAATATTTAAAAGTTTTTCACGTCAAGTATTTGACATTGCCGTAGATGAGAAGGGATTTGTTAAAAGTATGTGTGCAGGATGGATGAAAAAGCCAAAATTTTTAGGCTTCTCTTTTGTTACTGGGTCGTTCCTTTCCAAAAGAAGAAGACTTTTAACGCAAGTAACGCAACGTTAATTTTAATTAAAATCCATTTACTCTTTGCAAAACTATTCGACGCGTGAAATTTTCAAGTTTTAAGTGCTAGTTCAAGTGTAATTTTCTTGAAATTAGTCAGAGAAGAGTCATCCTCACTCTTTCTCCTATGTTTTTCGAAGCATCAACCCACACCATACAAAATAACACGAACCCATCATTGAAGGAGAGAGGAAAAAATGCGCAAAAAATTTATTTGGAATTCGTAGTTTACGAAAAAGCCGGAGAATTCGGAAAAATATTTTTTTTCAACTTTGCTTGTTTGAAATTCTCTCCGTTCTAGTTAAAATTCCAACTCGGACATATTTCCAGCTGAAATTCAGAAAAAAATAGTTTTCACGTGGATACTTGAAATTACAAGTTTCAGAAGCATTCATTTCTCATTAAAAGAATTATATTCAATGACAAGTAATTATGAAGTATATTCAGAGAGATTTAAATCTATTCCAAGAATATCTGAATTTTTTTATAAGCAATTCAATTAGGAAAGTAGCATCGTAATCATGATGAGTCAAATATACTCGAATAATAACTCAATTTAACTGAAATATTCCAGGTTTATAAACAATCTAAAATAATTTTTAAAAAAATGGGATTTTTATCACCTAAAAATCTTATGAATAAGTTATTTTTTTTCGCGAGGGAAACAAACGAAAATTAGTGCCAAATTCAAAGTAACATGAAAAAATAACAAAAAATTTAAAACTAACATTTTTTTCCCTAAAAATTCTTTTTTAATAAAATAATAATAATCTCTACTGAAAAATATTCTGGTGATATCTGATAAGGTTTGTTTTCAGATAAATTTTGAAATTCTCTCCGCTCCAGTTAAAATTCCAATTCGAACATATTTCTAGTTGAAATTCATAAAAAAAAATAGTTTTCACGTGGATACTTGGAATTACAAGTTTCAGAGAAGCATCCATTTCTCATTAAAAGAACTATATTCAATGACGAGTAATTACCAAGTATATCCAAAGAGATTTAAATCTATTCCAAGAATATCTGAATTAAATGGAATACTCAAGTATCATTTCGTATTCTTTATGAAATAACTCATGAACTATTTATTCGATAGATCCAGCAAAGGAGTTAAAAACAAACAAATAGAACCAATTAAGTCATTATCATTGAACCATCTGACATCAACACCAAGAAAGACACTTCGTCGACCTCCAAACTCCATTGGCAAAAGATCAACGATTCATAACTCAAAAGCCCAATAAAACAACATAAAACAAAAAACATGAATAAATAACCGACATGAGTTTTAAGTGAAACGTTCATTTATGTAAATTCTTCTCCCAAAAGAAAAGCTTTCAAAAAGATAGATAATTACATTTGTTAATTAGAATTCGAATGCCAAAAAAATAATAATAACGATAATACCGATAATCATAGTTTTTATAGCCTATCTCTCCGCTGTTTTGCGATTCCTAAAATGAAAGCCAATGATCGTATATTAGCTAATAAAATATTCGGATATATATATTTTTTTAGCAATATTTAATACACGGAAAATTCTTTTTTGCTTATGGAATAATTTCAATATCTGTATGGTTGCCAATTTTTGTATTTTTATTTTTTTTGATAAACAATGCAATTAGGAAAGTGGTATCGTTATCATGATGAGTCAAATATACTCGAATAATAACACAATTTAACTGAAATGTTCCAGGCTTATAAAGAACCTAAAAATTATTATAAAAAATGTGATTTTCATCACCTAAAAATCTTATCGGTGAGGTAAATATATTTTTTTTCGCGAGGGAAACCAAACGAAAGTCGGTGCCAAATTTCCAAGTAACACAAAACATGAGAAAATAACAAAATTGAAAACAAACGTTTTTTCCCCAAAAAGTCCTCTTTTTTTAAACGAAAAAAATTCTACTGGAAAAATATTACAGTGAAATCTGATAAGGATAGGGTTTGTTCAGATAAATTTTCTTTCCCGTTTTCTTTTTTTAAATTTGCCTGATCCTTTTTTAAATGAGTTCACATATAAACAAACAGTTTTTCGTGAGAAAATATATTTTTTCTCTTTCCAGTTTTTTTATTTCCCATTTAACTTTATTTTTGTTTTAAAAAAAGCGTTGTATTGAGTTTCAAGTAGGAAATTTAAAGAAAAGGGATTTTTAAATAAAACTACACCGCC
Source organism: Pholcus phalangioides (assembly GCF_987345545.1). Classification (NCBI taxonomy): domain Eukaryota; kingdom Metazoa; phylum Arthropoda; class Arachnida; order Araneae; family Pholcidae; genus Pholcus; species Pholcus phalangioides. Next base: position 34,712,965 of record NW_028301610.1, on the reverse strand, counting down.
TTGCTGTGAATATTCGAGGAAAACGGGTTGAGGAAAATCATTATCAGTGATTTCGTCTGTTCATTTTTCATGTTCTTCGGTAGAATGTGTGTATTTATTTTATTTCGTGAATTTGGAATTGTTTTTGCTTCTTTCTATTATTGTACTGGTTTTACTTGCGAGTTTTTCGAGTTCTCGAGGCTAATAGTGAAAGATATTCGCTAAAAATTCACCAATTTCTGAAATAATGTTACATGATGGTTTCTTGGTGCATATTCTTAGTAGACCGTTAAAGCTGCCAAGCAAAGTTGAAAACTCTAAAATGCTTCTTTGCAATGTCGTGGGTTCGGCAGGAAAGCAAAGCCCGCGGTGCCGCAGAAAAGAGAAGTACCAATGTGGTACAAGATTCATCGAAAGACTGGTTATTTGTGGAGATGGAGATTACAAGGAAGAAAATTCATCACTGCCCCCACGGGGACTCGAACCCCGGTCTCTCGCTTGCTGGACGAGTGCTCTACCATCTAAGCTATGGAAGCAGATAGAATATTTCAATCTTGGGGCGTATAATATTCTATCTGCTTCCATAGCTTAAACCGGGGTTCGAGTCCCCGTGGAGGCAGTGATGAATTTTCTTCCTTGTAATCTTCATCTCCACAAATAACCAGTCTTTCGATTAATCTTGTATTGACAAGTGGAGAGGACGTTTCCATTTACCAATGTGGTAGTTCAGGAAATCAAATTTCAAATCCATGTAGTACCGAAAAGTAAACTTTAAACGCATGTGGTACAGCAGAGAAGCAAACTTTAAACCCATATGGTACCACAGAAAAGCAAATTCTCTATAGCTGTTTGTAATGCAGAAAAGCAAAGTTATAAAAGTTGTTCTTGCTGCAGAAGAGAAAACTTCATAGTCATATGTACTGGCAGAAAAGTAAGGTTCAGTAGTAAAGTAAGTTCGGTAGAGGCGTGGTGTGAGGGCAGACGGGCAAACGGGCAGAAAAGTAAATTTCATAAATGTATGCACTGCAGCAAAGCAAGCTTCATCACAAGAAAAACCATTTTCATAACTAGATGTACTGCAGAAAAGCAAACTCCGTAACCAGATATACTGCGATGATAAAGCAAGCTCCCGTATCCCCAGATATACTACAGAAAATCAAACTTTATCTAAGTTCATGTGTGGTCTGCGAAAACACAAACTTTATATCTCAACATGTTTCAGAAATATAGATTTTAGATCTCCATGTTTTGAGGAAAAAAATCTGACCTTTCGTTTCTATTTCTTTTTTTCCCCTTTTAGCCATGAAAAAACACGGGTCAGCCCATACAGGTACACTTGCTGTGTCCACTGTCGGAAGCCCCACCAAAGGGACAGTTTGTGTTGGAATTCAATTTGTTTTCCTTCGCTATGGCATGGTCCACAGGGTGATTCTCTCAAGAATACACCCAAAAAAGTATTATTATTTTATACTAAGGGAAATACAGTGTTTTTGGATAAAATTTAGATACAAAGTGTTTTACTTCTGAAATTTGCATGCATCCATATCTGCATTTTTTTGTTCTATTTCGTGAGGCAGCTTGGCTGAAGATTATATTTATTGAAGACTAACAATTATTGTCTTTCACACAGCACAGTTCTGAAATCACTAATTATCTTCCTGAAAGCAGTTATTCTTGGTTTATCATGGTTTTTTTTTTCGTTATGGATGTAATTCTGTATCAAGAAGACACTTTGCGTTTGCATTTCATCTCGAAATATTTCTCCATTTTGAAGTATTAGCATTTTTTTTATTTTACGCACAACTCCGTTATGAAGTAAGTTAAATCCTTTACCCTGTTTGTGTTAGTGAGGGGTGACACCATGTACCTTACCAAGAATTAGCATCTTGCTAGTCGGAGAATAGCTTCTGTGATGTGTGAAACCACAAACTTTCACCTACCATATGTTCAACGATCAAAACATTTCGTACTCTATCTAGTATAAAAATGTCATTTCCAGCCTTTAAACATAAAGTATAAAAGAACGTTTCCAGAACCTTTTTAATTAAAAGCAAACAATAGATACACCTGACTCTCAAGGAATTCGTTCTTCTTGAAGAACCAGGTTTTAAATTAGATTATCGTAACAAAATGACTAACCCACCCACGTGATTAAATCCGTGAAATGTATGCATAATATTCGACAATTTGTACTTCTCCATTTCGTAATATAAATCTCTTTTCTTTACCTTACGCTGTAAAACACACTAAATTTTCCTTCAGATAGTTATCATTCAATGAGGTTTTGAACAGATTACATTTAATTACAGACACGCAGCATTTAATTACGTTCATTAATTTTCTCGAATTTGATCTCGATGCTTACGGCTATTTTCATTCGGAATTTTTTCTCACCGAAAAATAACCTTTCCAGTGTAAGTTGAATTATTTTCACAAACTTGCATTCGTTAAAAACATCATATTTTTCCATTTTAAAAATACAGTGCTTAGCTTTCTTCTGGGAATAGAAAAGAGTCCATTTGTGAAGGTGGGGTTGGAAGCAAAGAAATGTAAAGCACTAAGCCATTAGGAATGAGGCTGTGATACTTAAAAAGCCGTTGATCTTTTACGCGTCATCAGTATTATTGGTGCTCTTGGATCGGAGGCTTGTTTTGTAGCTCATTCCTGGGCACGAGGAAAATTTTTGTGACCTTATCGAAGCGTAACGTTTTAAAAGTATTTTATTGCCTTATTCCCATCGCTCAAATAACTTCCATTCTGAGTTTCTAACCCTCCTTCTCATTGGCAAAAGCCGCTTCCAGTTAAGTGTTCGAGGGGGCTTTTTAACGCTTTTCATCTAAAACCCGCTTAATGTTCGCTGAAGTATTACTAGTTTAATATCGTTAATATTCACTAACGACTCCCTGGTGACCAGTATTGACGTATCACAACGCCGCACTGTGGCTTTTGTTCACGTGGTGGAGCTGGCAGTAAGTAGGCTTCGAATAAATACCGAGGCCGGTTAAGTAACTGACAGTTTAAAGCGTTAGAAAGAAGCAAACACATCACTAAAGAGGAAATGATGGCTACCTAGTTAGCGATTTACGAGTCCAAAACAATTCCATGCCGTATTTTATGGTAAACAATTTAAATACGCGTTTTTTTATAACATTAATAAAAACAATGCTCTTTTTTTTGAAAAAAAAGGTATATCACAGTCCCATGAACATTAAAATTGACAGTACTGGGATTTTTAAACTACATGTGTATAAGTGCAATCAGTATCTAAAGCTTTGTGTAGCTGTTTCTGATTTTTGCTTCTGGTGCGAAAGTATATCTTTATGGTTTTCAAAAATTATTTATTATTTTTATGATTCCCCAATATGATTTCATGAATAATTTGTTCCGTAATTATTCGAATTACTAAAGATAAATGAATCATTTACATGAGTATTTCAGCTTAATCCCAAGCGTATTAATAAATTCATGTTACTGATGATCTTTGTATGTATTGATAATCCTAAAAGAAATGCGCTGAAAACACAAAAATTCAAAACTAGCTATTTTGAATGATTTATAGTTAAAGTAGTAACCATCGCCAGTTCGAAATGGTGAAATCTGATTTTATCACAAGTAAAATAATTTGATTTAAAGTAGATTTTTTAGTTTTTGGGGGGATAGAAAACCAATAATATAATGAGATATTAGTACCAGAAAATCCAAAATTTGTTAGAGAAAGAAAATTGTAATAGTAGCGATTGATTAAAAATACAATTAAAGAACTGGGTCTACTATATGCACCAACAAAAACAGTGTAAAAAGTTATTTGTGCTCATTTTTGAAAGATTTTGAATCAATATCTCATTTTGTATATGTTTGTTTTTAAATGATAAGAGCATTATATAGGCCGCAATATCTTCTCAAACAATTGTCGATAAACGATGAAAATGACGTTATATCATTCACTATTTTCTGAACTTATATATATTATATATTTGAACAAAACACAAGAAATGTTCACGCATAAAAGGAATGTAAAAAAATCCAACTATGACTTCAAATTGGCCCTATCTTCGGCGAGTTAAGGTAAAAACCGCATTTTCAATAAGCAAAAATTGTGAACGAATAAACAACTTTGAGTCGATTGACCTAAAAAGTCATTACTGTACCCATACTTTCAATTTAAACTTTAATCCAAATAAAGATTACATCAATCACACGAAAATAACAAAACCCTAAATCTAAACCCTCAAAGTATTAAAAAAAAACGGTTTTTCCTATCTATTTCTCACGCTAAACAAGATCAAGTATCTCGTGTTATGAGAATATTTCACTATTGGAAATAGATTCAGGTACATTAGCTTCTAATGAAGGAGAAAAATAAAACATTCCAAAAAGCAAAGCCACAGAAAATAAAACCTTATTCCGATGTCCTTAAGGCTGTACTTAGTGTTTAAAATGGCCTTTGGAAAAGAATAAACGTTTGTACGTACTTAAAACTGAAAGATAACCACGCAGGGTAAACGGAGTGGAAGTTCTGTAAGAACAGAGCACACGGATTGCTCAATAACCATTTCCGCCTGTCTACTTTTCGCATTACACACAAACCCTAAAAAATATATATATATAATAATAATAATAAAGGGTGGAAGAGACATTGGATGTAAAGGAAGGAAACGGAAACTTTTTCCTGTCTTTCTTTCTGCAAGACCAGATGGAAGGAGAGAACCCTGTGTAGTAGTCTTCTACAGTCTTTCTGGTAACTGGAGGAATGAGGAAAAAAAAAATCTAAAAAAAAAAAAGGAAAATAACAGAAGCTAGTCTAAGTCATACTTTTACACTGACAATTTTTTTTTTTTTTTAGCTTTGAGAAAAGCAATTTCCTCCTCCCGCAAATCCCCGGAACTGCTTCCCGAAATATTTGGCGAGATCAAAAGGGATTTGCCTGGAAGAATTTCCGCCTAACATGTTTTCCAATTCAAATTCCCATCGTCTTGCTTGCACAAAACAGATTGCACTGGTGGAAAAGAGATTTTATTTATTTTTATTTTATTTTTATTTTTTTACTCTCCGTTCCTATCTATCCGAGAACTCACAAAGTTCCTGGTTTTCCAAAAAAAATATATATATTTTTAGATGGATCAATTTATATATCAGTCTGCAATGAACGTCAAGCAATACAAACCTTTGACATACCTGGATACGAAAAAAAAAAAATGTTATCATTCGCTGTTGTTGTTATTTTTTGAGAATCAAACTGCTATTTTCGTTTTACAATAAGACATCAGACATCCATAACTATATTATATCCATAACTTATGTCCGTAACTATCCAACGAGTAAGAATTTCCTAGGATTTTCTCTAGGCACCGTTGAGAGAAAACAACAACAAAAAGAAACCTCTATTTTAAGTGACATACACGTCAGATAGAAACAATATATATATTTTAGTATGTACAGTCGAACTTGTTTAACTCGAAGACCTAAGTTACTGGAAGAAATTTCGGATTATCCAAGTTATCTATCGAAACTAATTAATGTAGTCTATGTAACATGACTACAAATTGCAACTTAATCATTAACATAATTATCAATTGTTAAAATTTTACTATCAGTTTCCAAATTTTAGTAATTTATAATTATAATAATTAATCTCAGCTGCTTACATTATCCCATTATTCTGCAATCACCATCACTGCAGAATTTCTCGATCATGTTCAAAGCCTGAATTACTGGAACAGTTCATGGTTATTCGTTATGAAGCTGTTTCCCAAATTTTACTTGTCACATTCGTATGCTATCAAGGAAATATACTTTCATCAACGTATTACAATTTGAACTTTCTGATAGTTTCCATACTCTTAATGACGACAAAAAGATTCAGATTTTGAATGTTGCTCCTCCGTCTATAGGTTGAAAAGCATAATCGGCATTAAGTGGTACAGTCTCAATGCACTCAAAATGAACAATGTTAAAATGTATTGATAAATTATTTTGAAAAAAAGTAGAGAAACAAATATTCACACTTTTATTAATCTTTAAAAACTAGTTGTTCGAACAATCTTGTAGAACTTTTCCAAACTAAATATGCTCATTAAAAAATTATGATTTTTTTTTTCCTCCAACTTCGAATTACCCAAAAATTCGAAAAAAAGTTCGAATTAAACAAGAAATTTTGACATTAAATTAGTTATAACACTCAAGGGGAGTTCGTAAAAGTTCGAATTATCCAAAATTCGAATTAACAAAGTTCTACTGTATATGGACGAAGTAAATTTTGATTGCTTTCCTTACAACAATGTATTTTTATTTACAGTGAAGTTACATAACAGCGCTGACTTGCAATTCACGGAAATATTGCATGATTCGAAATTCAAATTAACTAATTTCTACTGCACAGAGTGCATAGCTAACACCTCGCGGCGCAAATTACTGGCGAACCATTGAATCTAAAGCCATTAGAAATCCAATTAGAACAAGTATCCAAATACAGTGTGGACGACCTCAAATATTTCATTCATATTGCAAGGGGCCGTATAGTTATTAAAGCAATAAAAAGTATTTTTTTATACGGGCATCTTGTGCTCAAAACCCAATTAGAAATTTTTTGCCCTGTGTTTCTTGAGGCCACGAAAAACATTCCGCGTTTTCAAGTGCAATATTTGCTGAAAAATTTAAATTCAAAAATTCGAGAAAAAGGAAAAAAAGGCATAAACTAACAGAAAATGCTTTTTCCCCTCATTTATGTTTTTATTTAAACTTTTCTCACCTGTTTTTGAATTCAAATGTTCCAGCAAAAGTTGCACTTAGAAACGTGGATTTCTTTTAACTCGGAGGAGACAGAGCAACAACGTTTTTATTGGGTTTTTGAGCGAAGGGTGTCCGTGTAAAAAGTAATTTTTTCTAATTTTAACAACTATACAACCCACTTGCAATATAAATGACGTATCTGAGGTCCCCACGTTACTTGAATACTTTTTCTAATTCGAAGTATGACTCCAGAATCAACGGTTCACCAGTAATTTGTTGTAGCTATGCACCCTGTATATGGTAAACCTTCACAACACGCCCTCTTGTACCTCTACAGCAACGAACACAGATAACAACGAAGTAGTATTTGAAACAAAAGATGCATATTTAGCTTAACATGATGCACATACAGGGTGGCAATAGTTAAAGTTTGAATGTTTTAAGCTGTCTATAGCCTTAGATACCCGTCAAATAATTTTGAAGCTTTAGTAACGTCTTAATGAACGAATAGAGTTACTTTTGTGAGCTTCAAAGATAAAAAAAAAAATCTACGTATAGCTCAGCTGTGGAACAACTGTGTTTGTAAAAGAGTTTCACCAACAGAAGCACGTTCTTGTAAACTCAATTTCACAATATTCAGTGAAGCAATGAGAAAAGAACTTCGTTTGCACTTCGCTTACTAGCCCGAAGGCCATGTGGTGAATTCTTAGAAAGGCCAAATGCTGCAATGCCTATAGTACAGATCTGACGAAGTGAAATGGGTATTGGCAACGAGTCTATATCCAGGAGAGGTCCGATTCAAGTTATGATGCCAATATCTTATTTTCAATTGACATTTCCTGTCTAGAAACAGATTCTATATCACGGAGTAAACCAACCTGTGAGCACCAGCGAGTGCTTTGGCCTTAAGTAGTACTAGATCAGCATCGAAGAGCATGGATCCTCACATCCCCACAGATTGAAATTCTCAGGGTGAGGCGCTTTTGAACCTCACTTTTTGAACCGCTTGCAGTTCAAAAAGTGAGAATAAAAATGGTTCTGTTATGGAGATTTTTATATAACTTCTTTTTATTATAAAGCTTTGTATAGATCACTATAGTCCGTTTCAGGTTAACTTTGCAGTGAAAGGGAAGCTACGACGGAACCGCATCACTCGTTGCTATGGGAACGAAAGCCTCTTAACCAAGGTATCGATGCGCGGCCTCGGTAAGGTATGGCCGATTCTCCCCAATCTCACTGAGAAAAATATTTTTTACGTGTAACGTAATTGCACAGTTAAATTATTAATAATTATATAATTTAAAAACCCACTGCCGATACTTTCAGAAAATAAAGTGAGGTTTTGAAATCATTTGTTTTGTTTTTTGATTAGAAAGTGTTTTAAAATTTAGAAAAAATAATTATCTTCTATCAGCGTGTCACTTACTCTTCATTGATGTGCCGTAAGTAACACTAAAAATTTCAAAAAACAGTCATATCTTTCTGCAATATATCCCTTCCCTCAGCTGAAATTTATTTACAAAAAAAATCCAAACAATATTATGAAAGCAACGTATAATTTTAAAATACTGTATATTAACCATGGCTCTCAAAAACTTGGGGATTTTTAATTTTTTCTTAAATTTAAATGGAAAAAATTAACGTTAAATAAAATTGAAGCAGATTAACTCTGTTTTCACGTGTAAATGCAGGAATAGCACCAAATAATAATAATGATACGGAAAAGTTTAGAATTTTTCTACTCACTTTTCTTGCCGAAATTTTCGTCGCTCGACCTTACCCCCTTCCCCGAACGGTATACGTCGATGCCACTTGTTTTCACGACAGCTTTAGTCTTTTGTTACGGTTGATGTGCGGCTGCTCATGGTTATTAGGGATGATTCTTATCGAGTTTTGTTCACAGCGAGTATTCAAAAACCAAAAACATAGTATTCAGGAATCGAAGACCAGAGAACTTTAGCGTGGCTATTTCTGGTGAAAATAAAGACACAACTGTCACATAAAAGATGAAAGCTCAAACCACTGTGGATCTCCCCCACCCCCTCTCTCTCATTTGTTTTATCTGAAGAGACACTAAAGGCAAGGGGCATCTGGAGAAACAGGTGGGTGGAAGATGGTGTCCGTTCGTGTGAGTGGAAGTCGCGACTCTGTCAACACTCTCCGTGATCGGAAACTAAAACTATCCCATAAACATGGCAAAAAATAAATAATTTTAAAAAAAGGACATAAAACCAAAACTTCTGCACCCATAGAGGGCCTCTCATAACAATATCGGTGCTCTCGTAGAAGAGAAACACTGGAACACTTCTTGTAATCTATGAGTGAATATCTGAACTCACTGAAGCCTATTTTTGGGAGAAAATAACACTGATTGAACATTCGTTTTTACATAAGCCTATAACTGCATGTAAAACAATGAAAAATTGTATCGTTATCAATCATATATATTGCTCTCCCGCCCCTAGAGGCATACAGCATAAATTGTATCGTTATGGAAAATTCAACCAAATAATGAAAAAAATATATATATACAGTATACAATTGTGTAACAAAAAAAAACACGACAGTGATATTGGCGGGGAAATTTCTAGGATATCGCGCCAGAGTGTCGTCGCCGTTGCTATGGATTTTTGATAATGGTAACCAATATTTTTTATAATTTTAAAATTTTAAACAAGTAAACATCGGTTCAAAACGATGTTTTTCCAAAATCATATAAAAAATTGAAATATTCTGTATAAAGGTTCATCTTAAACCTCCGATGTATGAGAACTATATTTTGCGGCGAAGGAATACACTCTCTACCTTTCTCTTCACTGCAAAGTTAACCTGAAACAGACTATAGTTTCTGAATCACTTTCCGTGTGTCTCGCATATCAAATTAATAATCAAGTTCAATATTTCAATCTGAAAGGCATGTGGTCAGCTGATGCATTAGATAGGTCTACAGCAGTGTTTATCAACCTATGGTCCTTGACGTTGTGGCAGGTGGTCCGCAGGCGGGATAGATCACATACAGTAATTCTAATCTAAGGGATTTTATTTATTTTTATTTTATTTTTTACTCTCCATTCCTTATCTATCCAAGAACTCATCAAGTTCCAGGTTTACAAAAGAATATATTTTTAGATGGATCAACTTATGTATCAGTCTCTGAACGTCGAGCAATTCAAATCTTTGACATACCTTGGATGGAAAAAAATTTTATCACTCACTGTTGTTGTTATTATTATTATTATTGTTTTTGATCAAACTACTACTTTCGTTTTATAATAAGAGGCATCAGACATATCCATAATTATCGAACGAGTAGGAATTTTCGAGGATTTTCTTTTAGCTTCTTCGGGAGACAACAACAACAACAACAAAAATAAAGATATTTAAAAAACGAAACCGAAACCTCCCCATTTGAAGTGCCATATATGTGAGATATGGTTCTGCCTCCATGTGAAACATTGTTCTGTGTGCTGCGGATATATTTATATACCCTATCATGAAGCTTTGTATAGATCAATACTTACTGGATCACTTTCCATATCTCGCACATAAAATTAATAATCAAGCTCGATATTTCAATCTGAAAGCCTTGTGGTTAGCTGACTTAGCATTAGATCGGATTACAGTAGTGTTTCTCAACCTAAGGTCCGCGGAGGTGGTCCGTGACATTAACGCAGATGGCGCGCTGGCAGATTCGATCAGATGCAGTAATTCTAATCTAAAGAGATTCTATTTATTTATTTTTACTCCCCATTCCTATCCATATCCAAGAACTAACAAAAATCCGGGTTCCAAAAAATATTTTTCTCGACGGATCAATTTATACATCAGTCTGCAATGAACGCTAAGCAATACAAACCTTTGACATACCTGGGATACGAAAAAAATGTTATCACTCACTGTTGTTGTTGTTGTTGTTATTATTATTATTTTGGATCAAACTACTATTTTCGTTTTACAATAAGACATCAGACATGTCCGTAACTATCGAACGAGTAGGAATTTCCGAGGATTTTCTCTTAGCTCCTTTGAGAGACAACAACAACAACAAAATAAAATAAAAAATAAACCGAAACCTCTATTTGAAGTGCCATACATGTGAGATAGAAAAAAATATATATATATATATATATATTTCAGTATAAACCTTCACAACTCGCGTTACCTCTTGTACCTCTACAGCAATAAACACAGATAACAACGAAGGAGTTTTATTGGGAACTACAAGGCACCCTTCCCTTCATTGCTTGTCCCTTTTCAGCATGGCGACGACAGTAAAAAACCGGCCATAAAAATTGGAGGCTGAGAGAAAAGAGAAGAGAAATAGAAGCAAAAATATATATAAAGAGACAAGAGAGAGACCGAACTATCGCTTCCCGTCATCGCATTTTGGACTGCAAGCTCGCCAAAACGAAATAAAGCAGCGTAATTGGATGTATATTGATCGTAAAAATCCTAAAGTTTATAGTTTACGATACGTTATTTATATATATATATAGAGAGAGAATTTTTTTTCTCTATTATTTTTCTTCAAAAAAATAACAATAATAATAATAACATTCGGTGTGAGGATTTTTGAAGAATGTGTCAAATAGTATGCCATCAAAAGTTCAAAGAAAGTCTATTGTACTCTGAGGTTTTCTGTATGGATTGTCTTCGTTTGACCGTGATACATGGATTTTCTTCTTGGTTTGGATGAAGTGTGATGTTGTTTTCATTGATGGTTAGATATCTGTTTTTTTAGGGGTCGGAATCAGTGAATATGTGAATACAGTGAAACCTGTATAGCAAGGAAACAGTTATTTTCCGGATATTGTTCTGAGGTGAGCTCGGAAAGAAAAGTCATCACGTCTCCGCCGGGACACGAACCCAGGCCCTCTTGCATACCGGGCAAGCATGCTACCATCTACACCACTGGAGACACATGAATCTGCCTTCCAAATTTCACGCACTGTGTCGTGAGGCGCTGAAGTAGAGGCATTAGTAGCCTCTCTTAACTTCAGGAAATGGCCCCCGGGTGGGACGGTTTAGAGAGATATAGATGGCTTTTTTCTCAGCCAGAGATATCAAGGAAACAGTTATTTTCCGGATATTGTTCTGAGGTGAGCTCGGAAAGAAAAGTCATCACGTCTCCGCCGGGACGTGATGACTTTTCTTTCCGAGCTCACCTCAGAACAATATCCGGAAAATAACTGTTTCCTTGATATCTCTGGCTGAGAAAAAAGCCATCTATATCTCTCTGTATAGCAAGGGTTCTGAACCTGTGGGTAGTGAACCGAACTTGTATGGCATGGGTGCTTGTGAGATGGGCCGTTCAAATCTGGTTCCCACCATTGAGGTGCAAATGCGGGACGATCTTCCCGTTAAAACGTCTCGCCACAGAGAGCAACAGGCCCACAATTGTACAAATATTCCATCATTACACTTCACTTCTGAATTATAGATGACAACACTGAGAAAAATCAGACACAACACTATATACGCACTCAGATACACGCACTCACACTTCCGGTGCAACTCACTCGGAAGTAAATTGCCCACGGTGATAGAGCGGAGCTGTGCTCGGTTTGAAAGGAAGAAAAGAAAGGGTCGTTCAAATCAGGATAGTAACTAGGAATTTTTGCCGCCCCAAAACTTTAAAATTCGATAATTTTATAATACGGTGTTCTTTGTTCCCACCTAAAACTGCACCCCCTAAATTTTGCCACCAGAGACAGTTATCCCCCAGCCCCGCCCTCTAGTTACGGCCCTGGTTCAGATACACCAACAGCCAGGGGCTCTTGAGCTATAGGTCACAACCAAACTTGATTCTCGCAGGGGCTTCCTACAGATTGAGTCGTACAAATTTATAGTCCTAACAAATGCATTTAATGTGTCACTGGTTTCACTAATTTCTGAAACAAACAGTCCCTTGGGTCGCGAAGCTGATTTTGGGTCGTGACTGAAAAGGGTTAAGAATCCTTGCTATGAAGGGATTATCGTTGTATCAACAGATAACATTGTCATTGCGCGCCACCAAATTTATGTTGTTGTTGACATCTTTTCTAAATCTGCATTTTTAGTATCATCAGAAAATGCGCTTTAAAGTATTTATTCTTTACAAAAAGCTATAATTAATTAGTTGATTAATTAAAAATTCATTCAGATGCATCGCCCCTGTAGAGATGTTTACCATGTTGCACTTTTATGTCGTATAGAGAAAAAGTGGCCGTATACCAACAGCTTTATCAACATTTTCGGTGATCATGTGGCGCACAACACCGATTTTATTAGATGTCCTTCTGGATTATCGAAAACAATTTACGAAGTTAAAACTAAATTCAAGACGATTTTGATCGAAATATAAAAAACTGTTGTTATATAGGGTTTCAAAATGTTACAAAATATCGTAGTAGAGGATATCGTTGGGTCGAGAGGTGTTCAACAATAGACCCGCGGTTTCCAAACTGTGTTCCGCTGAGCACTAAGTGTTCCCCCAAAGACTTCTTGGTGCTCCGCGGAAAGAATGGAAAATAAATGAATCATTTCTCACAAAAAATATTCAAAAATTCAAATTTATTCCAGCTTAAAGCAGCTGGGAGATATCTTTTTCTTTCCGAATCGACGAAACGAAATAATGTTATTTTCAATATAATAAAATATATCGGATCAAATATTGGAGGTTTCGTTTCTGCACTAAACTGCATTTATCCAACCAGAATATGAAAAATTCTAGTGGCATTTCTTTCCGGATGAGGCCCACGCGTTAAGACGGCCCTGCGCCATATTTCATCATTGACCACTGCGCTTTTACCAACAATTTTTCAAGCCACTTCCTGAAAAGATTCTGACGCTATTCAGCTGAACGGCTGTTCAGAGTGTCAGTCATTCCATTAACCGCTATTGGTGCATTTGGAGAAATCGTATTTGCTATTAGGTCCCTATAGACTTCTCCAAATATCAAGTTCAAGGGCATTGTGGGCTTGGCATCGCCAAAGTTCAGAAAACAATTGCCAGAAACCTAACTTTTTCATCATTGCTCCAGAAATTGATATATTGAACACAGTTGGCTCGCACACTTCTAGTTAACATTCTCAGGTAAGACAACATTGTCCTGGTTAGGGATGGCAGGCAACTGTTCGAGAATTTCGAAATAAATTTACAACCCTTTACTTCACAGTTTTATTTCATTTATTGATTTATTTATATGAGATCTGGTCCGATTTTTTGAATTTATGGATCACATATATGAATCACCGGACATCAAACTTGTAAGATTTAGATATTGTTTCACGTGAAAACCGGTATAAATGAATAGATATAATTATCAATATCTCGTTGAATTGCTTCCTTATTGATTAAAGTTACGAAGTAATTTTTTTTTGGTATAGAATAAAATAGCACAAATTTTTACCTATCGACCTCTTGTGTTGATTGGGGAACATAAAAATTTCAATTCTCAACAATTTTCATTTAATGGGGATGAAATTATTACTGAATTTTAGCTAATAATTTTTATTATTTACGTGCAGCTGAGATTGTATCTTGGAATTTCTATCCCTATCAGCCATTTTTTTTGTTCGCAAGAAACACCAAGTGAACATCGCAACTACCGCCATCCCCGTTTAGATGCACACACGTGGGTGAGTGGCATTAGAACAACGTTAGGTGGCCGAACTGCAGCACGCTATGGTAGAAGAAGTAACACGCGAAGTTTTCCCTCCAAGATATTGAAGAAATTCTCTGATTTCTGAACAATCTTTTTCTTATCAAGAATTGTCTTGTAGGCCACCAAACCTATTTTTAGTATAGTACGCCTTATTAACAGAAAAATGACAACTTCCATTCAACTTTTTTATTTAATTTTATTCAAACGGAAACGCATTGAAGTAAAGTTTTGAGATAAGCAGGGCTTAGTAGCCCTACCGGCCCCCAGGCAGGAGAGGTGATGGCTCCTTACGTAGCTTGAAGTATCTGCCTACCGACATCGCCCCCACAAGGTTGGGGCTGAAAGGACTGCAGCCCCGGAGCAATTACCATGATTATTGTTTTTTCATTCTATAATGTGACTATAGAAGGGCCCGTGAGAAGTCTGGCTTGGGAACCCGCCAAAGATCCCAGCCTAGGAGGCCCCTTTCCAGTATGTGGGGGTAGATGCTCGTCTACCATCGTTAAGGTTACTGTCAGGGTCCCAGGTATCGACCACCGATAGACAGCGCCTTCATTTCCTACCCATCTCATTAATGGCAGTAAATTGCAATATAACGATATGGCCAGAGTTGGTGTTTGGTGAAGAAGAAGTAGTAGTATCGGGGGGGGGGGGTGTCACGCTTACAGATTACTACACTTATACTCGAAAATCATAGTACCAATCGCATTATCACGAGGCCCCCAGGCATTGAGACAGAATACAAAGCTACGTACACAGCCTTGCAGAAAAGTTTTATTATAGGTAGTTTGGTTTCGTTTTTAATTTGAAAACAAAAGCGTAATGGAAGAATTAAGAACCGGAAGGGGAGGCCAGGTTGCTGGACAATATCTCATATGTATGAAATTCAAGGGTGCCCCCATGAATCAATTGTATATTCGTGAATTATTTGGGGAGGGGGCAGTGTGCCCTGAGCCGTAGGATTCCGATACCTATGCGTAATATATTGTACATAAAATGAGCTTCTATCGATGCACGTACACAATTTATATTATAGGAGTATCATATTCACTGTATATGATGATTATATGAATGGATTCATCATCCGGAACAGAACAAAATTGTTTACATGTGCACGTTCAAAGATATCTGAACGCAGTGAATTGAGTATCTTACCAGTGCTTCGATGTCATGTGAAATATCTACAGAAAATGGATCTACCATAAATTCGTTTCAACAGGGATTTTGAGAAATCAAAACGAAATTTCCGAGAAAAGCTGAATTGTGTGTTTGTGTTGACGGTGATTCTAAAAGGCTAGAAGATGATGACAATGATGATGCAATTATTGGACTAAGTCCTTCAAGACGTTTTCATGAACTTTTAATTTAAACTTTTTTACAGCACTCTCATGTCCATATTGGATTTTAATATCCAAAATGGGTTCATTCTCTTTTATTTCGAATATATGGGAGAGGAATGGGGTTCTACTATACCAGGATTCACCTTAGTGAAGAAAGATCTGGAAATCTTAACCAAACCTGTATCATTTGTCCAACATGTTGATTGATTTTACCGATGTATCGGCCACAAAATGATCATAACAATTCTAAGAATGCAATACTGCAATTTCAACATATTCACATAGTGAATTACGTTTCAAGCATTAGAAGGTGGGTCCATGTACGTGTTTCATTCTGGTGATTTTACATTCTGATTATGAAATATACACGCCAAATAGGTCTGTATATAATATACACTAAACTGTCTTGAGCCTGAACGCAGGAATCCCATTGTTTGTCTAGCCCATGGATATCCTTCTCAAAAAAGGCTTAAGGCTGTGAGAGAGAGAGATTCTTTACAATGTCCTCCAATTAAGAGTCTGAAACTAAATTCCGCTGTTTCAGATGCTTTTTTGGAAAGAGGAAGATGACGAACAAGTGCAGGTTTCGGGATCACGGGTTTAAATTGTAAAATGGGTGTTCCAGTCTTTTTCAGCGAAATCCGGCAAAAAGATTTGTTGCTTGCTGAGATATTATCATGCAGGCATTATCGTGCCAAAATGCAAAACACGCACTCAACATTTCAGACTAGAGCGTTTGTTTTTACGGTACGATGCAGACATTGCAATTCCTAACTTTACGCTTAACTGTTGACGATAGCTCTGTGGTCAATGACGACGTAATTCTGAAAAAACCAGCAGGGATCTCCATGCCTTTTTTTTTCAATGATCAAGACTGATTGGGTTACTTAATTTCTTTGACATAATCATGAACAAAAATAACCAAGCTGAAGCTGTGAAAATGAACATGACGGCTTACGCGTCTTATAAATATCCCTTCTATCTGAACGTATAATCTACGGTAATGGAACCGCATGAACAATGATAACACTCAGTGCAAAACACCACATTCACCTCTAAAAAAATGTATTCCCTTCTTTCAGCAGATCTTACACCTTTTTATTTAGTAACACCTAATAGAACACCCTCTGTGGAAAAAAACACATTTACAAACTTCTATCCTACACGTAACACATTCAGCCAATTTCTTATTTTTTTAGAGATATGCAAAATTTTATACCACCATAGGATAGCATATTTAATGAGAAATATGTGAAAAACATTTCTAATAAAGAAATGGTTAAACAGTATTTTTAATGATATTTTAGCTTTTCCCAATATTAAATGGTATACGACCCCTTAAGGTATTCATGGACAAAATGACCAAGCTGAAACCGTCAGAATGAAACTGACGGCCAATGCTTCTTATAAATAATTCCATCCGAACATGTAATCTACGCTAATTTAAGCTCACATAACATCACCGATAACACGCAGCGGAAAACACTACATTCAGCTCTTAAAAAAAAATGTATTTCATTCTTTCTGCAGATTCCACCTTCTTATTTAATCACACCTAATAGAATACCGTCTAAATACCTTTCTCTGTGAAAAAAAAATAGACATTTAGAAACTTCTATCCCATGCGTAACACATTCAGCCCATTTCTTCTTCTCCGTGGTCTCTATTTCGTTTCCAATAAGATTTCACGTGACAACACTCCACAGTTATTTCAATCTGACCATCCATACATACAGATAGATAGATAAAGTCTTGAGATAAGTTACTAGCCTGTCTAATTGGAGACTCGGTATTGACCCTAACGGTCAGCAAGAAATATGCTCTTCGCGTTTATCTTCAAAACTGTCTCAATACTTTCGAGGTTGGAAGAAAAAAAAACCCCCCTCACACCTACCATCGAGACAAATTGGCTCACGGACTGCAATAAATTGAAACAGGATGTTATCTAAGGTTCTAATTCACGACCGACGATTTCGCAACGCTGGGGAAGCATGCAATGTCGATCAACAGTAGTACTATCGGTATAACCTGACGTTTTCTTTCTCGCATGACTATATATTCCGACAATCTTTATGGAAAAGGAACACGCACAACCAATCCTTTTTCTCCTACTCTTTTCTCTTTTATATATACACACAGTGTATACATACATATATATATACTGTATGTATGTGCATATAATCTAGACTTTCAGATGTCCAGAAAAACTGCAAGTTGGGTGTAGACTATTTTTAGAACTATGCTTTTTCAAACACTACTACACATACAACCAGTTGCGATAGTCTATTCCAGAACACCCCCGACGGTTTATTGATTAGACAGACATCGGACAAAATGGCTATTATAAACCTCCTGCTCAACCTAATGCGTGACAATGAGCATGCTATTTTTTTTTTATACTATCATGCTCTCGTTCTATCGGGTTATCAGTAAAAAAAAATGTTTTTAAAAGAAAATTGCCACTGACTTTGGGGTTTTTGATCTCATTAAATGATTGAAGAACTTTTTTATCGATATCGGTCGCTGATTAAATTTTCGAATCGATTTGTTTTGTTTTTTTTCTGATGAATCGTCGTTTGCGGTGGGAAGTTTTCATTTGTTTGTACCGTGATGTTTGCTTACTGTCAAAATGTCAATTATTGCGGGAAAGCATTCAATATCCATTCGTCTTCAATGTCTAACACTATAAACTTATACTGATCTATCCTTTTTTGTACGTATATGAGCATGAATGTTTGTATCTGGGTATATAGATTACAAATTTTTTTAAAATTAGACGAGATATATGGACGAAGTGAATTTGGATTGGTTTGTTTACAACATATATGCTCGACCCACGGCCAAATGTGGCCCTCGGAGTCATTCGATGTGGCCCGTGACCTCGAACCTAGTTTTATAAAAATGAACCAAAGCCGTATGAAGAGATTACTCAAGTGACCCGCTGTGCAGTTCCACATCAGTTAAGTGGCCCGCGAAAAATTTACATATCCCTTGAGTAACGTGCGGCACAGTTTTAGAGTAATTGAGTTTTCAGATTAATTAATTACGCATGTAATGTAATTAATTATGCAATAATATATTATTATATTTGATTATTAACTTTCAGATCGATTCAATGAACTTCAGTGCTATTCAGGGTCACTTAAGTGACCCACGACATATTTCTAGATCACTTAAATCACTCGGGGCACAGTTCCAGAGCACCTGAGCAGCCATGACACTTATTCATATGACTTAAATGACCTACGGTATAGTTCCAGAACACTCAAGGAGCTGCAGCACAGTTCCGGATCACTTTAAATACCCATGATACAGTTCCACACCACTTAAATGACTCACTTTCAGATCACTTTAGTGACCCGCAGCACTTTTACAGATCACTTTACCCTTCAAACCACACAGAAATTATTAACTCCCTTCGAAATTTCATATCATTTTTAATGAAGTAGGCTTTCTTCCAATTTTTAGCATCTGCAAACTGAGGGTTATAGGAAAAAATGTTCCATAGAAAAATAAACTTTAGGAAATATCTAAGCTTATCAATGCGAGAAAAAGAGTATTTAAGGAGACGAGATATCTCGTCAATGCCACTTAAAGGGTCAAGTGACCCCACGGCACAGTTCTAGATCACTCAAGCGGACCGCGGCATATTTAAGGATCACTTGAGTAACTTGCGGCGATGTTCTACATCACTCAATTAAGTGGCACGTCTTCAAACCAGTCAAGTGGCCCGCAGTCTCCTAAAGAATGAGCACCCTTGCTTTACAACAATATATTTTTATTCGCAGTGAAGTCACATAACAGCGCTGACTTTGCACATTCACGGAAATATCGACTAATAATAATGATGCAAAACACCCTCAATATAGCGTGTAAGATAGCTAGAATTTTCTTATCTTCAAAGATTTGTTGATACGGATTTAATTTTAAAATTATTAATTATGATAATTATTATTATGATTAAGTAATCATTTTATTAAGATTATGCATTGAAGCGCCAAAAAAAATGGCACAGTACTTGTACCAGTACAACTTGTAAATAAAATAGAATGCAACCAATTAACGTAATATTTGAGAGATACGGTCATTAGCATCTATATCTATCTTCCTTTCAAACCGAGCGCAACTAAAGTCTATCGCCATGGGTAATTTACTACCTAGTGAGTTGTGCCGGAAGTGTAAGTGTGTGTACCTAACAGTCTGAGTACGTATCTAGTGTGGTATCGGTTTTTTCAGTGCTGCCATCTATATTTCAGAACTGAAGTGGCTGAATATTTGTACCGTTTGTAGGCCTGTTGCTCTCTGTTGCGAGACTTTTTAACGGGGAGATTCGGCAATATTACGCGCGCTTCGAAGTTGGGGGAAAACAGAGAACCGGTTCTCGAACCCGGGACCTCGCGATGATAGTCTGTCACTGACCACTCGACCAACACAGCGGCACCTATATGAGACAACGGGTATCTAGGAAAGCCGTTAAATCGGTTTCTGCTGCTAAAAATGCGGGTTATCGCGATTTAGGTGACTTTGAACGTAGCTTATATATAGTAGTCGGTGCTCGTGAGGTGGGTCCCCGTATTTCCAAGGTAGAGATGAAATTTAGATTTTTGTGCACAACCATCGCAAGAGCGTACCGTGAAAATAAAGAATCCGGAAAAAACAAATTTCCAATAAAGGTGCGGGCTGAAAAAAGACCCTGAAGGAACGGGACCACCGACCTCTGCCAAAAATTGTTTCACAAAATGGGCTTTCAGCTCTGCCTCAAAATCATTACAGATTTCAATCTCGGGGCTTCAACAATTGTCAGCATACGAACTGTACAACGGTCCCTCCTTGATATAAGCTTTCAGAGCGAGGGCCCACTTGAGTACCTTTGATGACAGTAAGGCACGAAACTATGCACCTATCTTGGGCTCACCAGCACTGCCACTGGACTATTGAAGACTGGAAACACGTTGCCTGGTCTGAGCAGTCGTGTTTTCGGTTTTATCGCGCTGATGGACGTGTACGGGTGTATGAATAAAACCCCGTAAACCATTAACCCCGCATGTCAACAGGAGACTATTTAAGCTGGTAAAGGCTCTATCATAGTAAGGGACGGTATGTAGTTGGCATGATATGGGACCTGGAATAAGGCTAAAGATGACTCTGAATGGTGACCAGTACTTAAACACCCTTTCCGATTACTTACACCCATTCATGTCCTGTATGCATTCCGACGGGATAGGACAATTCCAACAAGGCAATACGACAGCACACACGTCGGAAGCTGCTACCGAATGGCTCCAGGAACACTCTTCTGACTTGAGCAACCGTAGGCCACTTAAATCATCAGACATTACCATTATTTTTCACATATTGGACACTTGCAACGTGCTGTATCATTGGCACTTCAGTGTATTTTATTTTGACACTTTGACGTACTGAAATCTTGCTTCACAGTAGTATGGTTATTACTGCAGTGAAGTAATACAAACTTTTTCGGTAGTTGCAGAAAAAAACGCAATTTTTTAATTTTGTTTTAAAATGATTGAATTCCAAAACCGAATTTCTTCTAATTATTCATTTATTTATAAAATATTGCTTGGCCGAGGTCTATACAAGAGAATGTGGAAGGTACAGGGTGGGCAAAAAGTCCGTAAGAACTTTAAAAATTCATAAAATCCGGAAAAATAACCGAAATAAAAAACGGTTTGCAGGGTTGGCATCGCTAGGTCACGGGATTTCTTTTAGCCAGGAAAAAAAATAACTAAAAAACGACCGATAGGTGGCGCTGTTATACACAAGTCAAAGAAAAGATACGCAAATAATGAACAGAATGCCTCCAAACCATTTATTACAGCGGCAGGTGTTCCACATGGACACCACCACAGGGGATAACACATTGCCGGCAAGTCACAAATCCAGCAACGACAGAGTGCAGCAGGTCCACATACACGGTTTGCAACGGTGAATTGGTTGTGGATTAGGAGCACACAAGTTCTTAGAACCGTCTCATTTGCATATATCCACCGAAGTTGCTCGTACTAGCGCCACCTTTCGCTAGTACGAGCGACTCTCACCCACCTTTCTACTCACCCACACTTGAGGGGGTTTTTTCCTGTCTTTAAAAAAATTACCGTGACCTAGCGATGCTAACCCTGCAACCCGTTTTTTATTTCGATTATTTTTCCGATTTTATTCATTTTTAAAGTTTCTACGGACTTTCTGCCCACCCTGTACTTGATACCTCCTTGGTGGAGAAAGGTATTGGTAGAAACTGTACAAATAATGTCTCAGATTATTGTCGGGGACACCAATTGTTAAAAGATGAAAAGGTGTTCCATTCAACAGTTTTCATAGAAATAAAACTGTATCAAAGGTTTTTTTTTTTTTTTTTTTTTTTTTTTTGTTAGACGAAAACAATTGTGCTTAATTGTACACGTTAGCATATATTCGTTTCAAGTGACCGAAAGCCGTGTAAAATATACAGTAAAACATGATATTTCTCACTGTAAAGTCTCACAGCATCCGCCTCTGACGGAGCGAATAACGTTGAAAACGATAGACGCTAACATGATGGATTGTGTTCCAAGTTTCGCGTTTCTAGAAGAATTTCCTAATTTCTCTTATCCTATTCTTTTCGTGACCATTTTCCCCCATGATTGTCATAATTCAACGCCATTTGACGAATTTTTGTTACAGTATAGTAACATGACGTTCACACTGCTGATAAGCAGTAATTTCGAAAAAAATATCCTATCATGATGAAAATTGTAAGTTCTTAGTTTTACACGGATTCCTCGAAAATTTAACTCTTACATTAATTTTTTTTTTCATTTCACCCCAATTAGTTTTTAAAGTGCTTGTACTTTTGAAATATATATGTTTCTTTTATCTATACATATAGCCATATTTCGGTGATAATATTATTATCACCGAATTATTGTCTCCTATAATATCTCCCATTATTGGTGATAATAGTTTGCTCCACGGCAATATCACTGTCTCTGCAGTGAAGACAATTTATAACTGTTGCTTCTCGGGAATAACGGATAACGTTAATAAAAAAATTCCTACACTTAAAGGCATTAGCTCTTTTATCAATTTCTTGGAAAATTTCACGAAGAGATTAAACTACATATCAATTAAGTGATAAGTAGTCTAATTCATCAAGTCCTATTAAGGAACAGTCCCAGGTTGTGGTGAAAAGCAATGAGTTTTTCTCTAATAGGGTTCGTATTAAATGGAATAGGGCTTACTTCCGGGAGTCGCGAATTCTAACACAATTGACACGTTCATTAAAAGAAGCGCGATAAACATATTAGGATAAATCTAGAAGCTATCCATACTCAGATAAGGCAACCATAATCCTTTTTAAGGGCGGTGTTTTGTATAAAATTCATAGAAAGACTGGTTATTTGTGAAGATGAAGATTACAAGGAAGAAAATTCATCTCTGCCCCCGCGGGGACTCGGACACCGGTCTCTTGCTTGCCGGACGAGTGCTCTACTATCTAAGCGATGAAAGCAGGCAGAATATTTCAACCTTGAAGCGTATATATATGTTGAAAGGCTCCGTACATGGACGGCGGCAACAATCAACTAAAAGCTCGTGAATGACAGGCCACCAAGACGAGTGCTCTCGTCCGGCAAGCGAGAGACCGGGGTTCAAGTCCTTGTGGGGGCAGAGATGAATTTTCTTCCTGGTAATCTTCATCTCTACAAATAACCAGCCGTTCTATGAATCTTGTGTTAACAAGTGGTGAGGACATTTCTATATGCAGTGTATTGTATATTATTGAATTCTTTTTTGTGATATATGCTTTTATACAGTCGAATCCTGTTATAACGAGCTCCAAGAGACCAGAGAAATCGCTTCGTAACAGCGAAATTTCGTTATAAAGGAATTGCAGATTTTTACATTGTTTCTACGCAAATTTATTTGAGGGATTAGAAAAGTTTTCGTTAAAACAACATTTTTTCGCTATAACAGTATTCGTTAAAACGGGAATTGACTGTATTTTTTTATTGGGGGGTTGCTGTGTTTTACATCCATTATATTTGACATCCATATTTTTTATCGGAATCTTTTTGCAGCCAACTAGTTGGGCAATACCTGTTGAGGCCTTTGTGTTTGTATTTGTATAAGTCACGTAAGTGAAGTCGGTTCCACAATATAACTATTATTATACAAATACAAAGGCTACAACAGGCAAACTTGTCAACGAGGTGCCTGAAAAAATTATGCCCATAAAAATATTCATATCAAACATAACCAAAATACCCATTATAAAAGCTTGTATCACCAAAAATAATTTAATAATTATAATACGCCACCCATAAAAAAGATTATATGGTTGTCTTATCTAAGTATGGATTGCTTCTCGATTTATCCCACAATACCTATCGAACTTCTTTTTAAACGTATCAATTGTGTTGGAATTCATGACCCCAGTAGGTAAGCTATTCTATTTATTGACAACCCTATTGGA
This sequence comes from Pholcus phalangioides, assembly GCF_987345545.1. Classification (NCBI taxonomy): domain Eukaryota; kingdom Metazoa; phylum Arthropoda; class Arachnida; order Araneae; family Pholcidae; genus Pholcus; species Pholcus phalangioides. The sequence goes on along the minus strand of NW_028301610.1, from coordinate 34,688,802 downwards.
GAAAAACTCCCTGCGAAAAGTCCCGTTCAAAATTTCGAAAACTTCGATTATATATCCCCCAACACTTGTGTTCTTCCAATGTAAACATATTCAAGAAATTGAGTGTTTCTTCATTGCTCAAGGCCTTGTGTTCATGTCCATGTCCTTTCTATAGGTATGGTTTCCAAAACCTCACGGTATACTCCAGTCCAGGACGAACTAAGAACTATTACAGTGAATGAGTATAACGGTTAATACTGTCGAATGTAGGGGCGTCGGAAATGTTTCGAACCTGTGGGTGCTCGTCTTGAGCTTTATATTGGAAATTACGATCTCTCAATCAATTCTGGGGGTGCCCAGACCCGAGCCACAAATTACCGTGGGTGCTCGAGCACCCACAGCACCCCCGGCTCCGACGCCACTGGTTGAATAACAGTATTAACAACACACATCTGATAGATATCATGATTTCATATTCCAGTGAGTATTATAAAATTTATTTTTCCATAATGGCGTCACACACACAACTTCACTCAAACAAAACTCATAGAATGCATCGCATCACGATTAATATTGATCAGCTCGAATGAAATCATATCAGTGTAAGTACAGAAGTATGTACTGCTAAAAAAACTGGGGAGGGGATAAATAGCGAGTGGATGCTGATAAACAGCCAACAGTTAACAAGAGAAGTGTCTTAATCAATCTCTCGGGTACCACACATTTATTTTCATTTACCCTCCGGAATATCCGAAAGATTCCATCTTCTCCACAACCGTCCGTAAACAATTCGTAAGCCCCGTCCGTTTGATATCATTGGCATATTTAAATGATGAAGCTGGTGCGTAATTATTCATTAGAAATTAAGTTTATAATCAGATTTGATTAAATTCAATCTACTCTAAAAACTTCTTGGCCGGTGAAGTTCCACCACGTGTATGGAATCAGAAGATGCAATCGCGAATCAGCCGCAGCAAAGAGCACGTGCTTGCGGAAAAGCCATCTTTTACAGAGAAGTTTCGTAAAAGAACATTTTTAAAAGGACCAGTTGAGAATTTAGTCATTTAAATTAAAAATTAATTGTTTTTCTCTCCAAGAAATAAATCCTAATAAATTCATCCTAAATGTTTTCATTCTTTCTCCGACTGTTTTTAAGACATTTAAAAAAATTCTAAAAATTCTAAAAACACAATTACGAATAATTGTTACGAATAATACGTTTTTGCTCCATTTTTGATATAGTTTAGATATATATTCGACATCCATATGTTTTACCGGCATCTTCTTTAAGCACCACGTTGGACGTTTTGCCTGTTGTGGCATTTGTATTAAAGGTTTTCAAAACATTAATTTATTTATTCACATGTTAAAATAGATGAGAATATTTATTACCCTTATTGAACTAATTTTAGTTTCAAGTTCTTTCGACTTCATTACCGTTGAATCCAAGTAAATATATATAAAAAAAATACCGCCTTATCCCAGCAATTCGGCGCTTCCTGACACAAGAACGATTCCGGTATTGAAGTCACGTGCAATCGGGCCCCATGTCAATTACGGAAACGTGGCTTTACGTATATTCTCTCCGATATAAGATACTTTACGGGAAATACCTACGACAGTCTCGGTTAGCCCTTCGATGTATCTGGAACTGGATACTACGTGTCTATTTGAAAAAATCCGATTCAATCATTTCTCTTTTTAAAAATCATCTAACAATTGAATCGACGTTGCTTTTATCTCATTCTAACAATTGAATCCAAGAAAAATTGAAACATAAATTTCAATTATGATTCTATTGTTAAAATCAAAATCTCTAAATGCATTCCCGGGGTATTAGGAATGAAACCAACTCAAAGATCTAAAGTAAATCAGTGTCGTGTTGACATCAAATTGTAGCAATCAAGTGGCCAATTTTTGGGAGGATATTAATGGTAATTAAAATTTTAGAGCATTATAAATCAAGAATTTAGTGAGTTTCACGGAAATGATATTTACGTGTTGAATAACTATTAATTTTCATGAAGGTAAAAATTCAATTAAGTAATATTGATAATTTGAGTGCTGAAACAGTGTGTCTATAAATAACTGGAGTTGTTTCGGGATTTTTTTTATGGTTTCAATAATGAAATGGGGATGTGAAAGTTCAAAGTTCCGTCGGTGAGCAGGCATTTTAAACCACGAAAGAGCCTTTACATTTTTTTTACGAACAGACCATTACATGACACGTGTATCTGGACATGAGAAAAAATTGATCCATGTCGCAGTGTGGAACCGGCAATGTACCAACAGGATTGTGCTCCATCTCGTTTCTAATCCAATGACGTGCTATATCGCGAAAGTGATAGATCACCGTAGTGAGAATAACGATCACCAACAACTGCTATCGTGGCCTCCATGTTCCTACGATTCGGTTTAGAGTATGACAAACATTTATAATCTTTTTCCTTTAATTATATGTTAGGTAATATACCCAAATTTTTTATGGATTCAGAAATATACTAGTAATATTGATCATTGAAATGCAGAAAAACAGTGTATCTATAAAGAATTAGAGTAGTTTTGTAACTTTTTTTCTGGCTGTAATATTGAAAATTGCCATTTAAAAGTTCAAAAGTTCCGTCGGTAAGGATGCGTCAAACCGCGAAAATCCTTCACCTTTTACGAACAGACCATTACATGACACGTGTATCTGTGCATGTGGGAAAATTGATTCATGTCCGCAGTTGGGAGCAAACTATGTACCAACGGGATTGTGCTTCATCCCATTTCCAATCCAACGTATTATATCACGAAAGTGATGGATCACCGTGGTGAGAATGATGATCACCGACTGCTGTCGTGATATCCACGTTCCCACAGTTCCTCTATAGCATGACAAACCTTTGTCAAAAAAAACCATCTTTTCTATTTAATTATTTCAAATACCTAAAATATATACCACTCCAATCATTTACAGACATTAATATATTTTTCATAGAAACGTAAAAATCCCTTCACATGACGTCATCCTAACATTCTACAATCACGTGGTTTCCGTTGATATATTTTCTTTTCAAAATTATCATCAAATTTCTAACTCATTTAAATCAGCCCAAATACTCAATACTATTCTAATGTTATTTTAAACTTTTTTTCATCAAATACTAAATTAACAAAATTAAGTTTTCCAATGGCAATTGATGGGAATCGCTTACCTTTGTGCATGCCCGTGTATTTGTCTTTAAGCACGGTCAGCTCGTAGATTTTGCCGAACTGTTCAAATAAAGGCCTTAAATCCTTCTCGTCAAGGTTGCGTGGTATTTGTCCGACGAACAGTTTTATCGCGTCGTGCTCTTTTGCCGGGCAGTGTGGACTGGCGTTATGCCGGGAGTCTAACACACCGTTGTGCAGAGTTGCCATGATCTGACTCAGGACAGACCTCGTATCACCACACCACAACACGCGCGGGGGCTCTCTCTCTCTCTCTCTCTCTCTCTCTCACTCACTCACTCTCTCACTCTCTCGCACTCTCTCTCTCTCTCGCTCTCTCTTTCTCTCTATTTTCGCGGCGCTGGCAGCGCGGCGCGGCAGTGTCGGTCGGTGGGAAGCGGCAGACCTCTTTTATTTTCTTCTACATACATATATATATATATATATATATATATTGCTTTCTTTTATATTATTATTATTTCAATAGTGTGTTTCTATCCAAAAACTCCCCCTTTCGTTTACTTTCATTTTTTTTAGTTATATTATTATTATTATGTGTCACCCCCCCCCTTTTGGTCACCCCCCTCCCATTAAAAACCCACGTGAATCGTGGGTGGGTGGTAGCGGCGCTACGGTAGCGCCGCTCAGCGACTCACGTTCGAAGTATGGAAATCCCACGCGGAGCATGCGTCGAAATCTGGTCTATCCACGCTTTTCTTCTTGCACATGCATTTCTTTTCTCGCGTGTGTCTCGTTGTGTGTGTGAGCCATCTTTCACCTACCAGGCCCTTTTTGCTCTTGAGCTTCCCGGTCACTCGCCTCTGGCGATCATTCTTACTTTATTTTTATTTTAGGGGGGTTTTTTTTCCGTGTTTTCGCGTCACCAGTGAGGTTTTCTCTCCTCCCTGTATATATATATACACACACACATTTATTTATTTATTTTTATTTTTATCTAACACTGGTCTGTTCATGGTGACAAACGTTCACGAGGTTGAAGATTCTCTCAACCTCGTGGAACTGTGCACCGGATCAGCTGAGCGACAGCAACGTGCCCGAAAACGGAAAATATTTTAGAACCGTTTTTCTAAGGGAGGAAAAAATACGGCACGAGAGAGCGATTTATTTTTATAATAAATATTAGTTTAAATTTTCATTATGTGTTTACAATGTTTGAAATTAGTGAAATGAAGAATTATCTATAAAATTGGAATTGGAAATATTTATCCTAATATCGATCTGATCTGCACAAGTGCAAAAAACTTTTATAAGGAAATTTTGAATAATTTGTGAATTTTTATTTATTTCAGGTTTTGTATATTATAGTAGGCCTGCATTTTAAGTATTCGAAATTGCCATGTTTTTCGAAAAACTATTCCAGTTCATGTAATAAATAGATGATGCGATCATATTTTATCACACATATTCAAATCCTTGAGTCTTGTTTCACACACTTTTTCATTTTTTAAATTCTAATAACTGGAATTTGTAATAAATTAATAATTATTTCGTTTTATTTAATAATATACATACACGTATGAAATTTTAATATTTTAAAATTGTTCTTTTTAAAGTCCTAAATTATTTTTTTTCATCGCTTCCTAACCTAAATCTCTAGTTAAGTATGACATAATCTCTATCTTGAATCTTATATAATTTTCAGTAAACTGTAATTACAATGCCAGACTAAAATGCGATCTTATTTCAAGTTAAATCCTACTGGAATCTGGAAATAACTGTAAAACAATTGTATGGTTAATCCTGATATCTATAATGAGTTAACCCTTAATGAAGGTAAAGGTTAGGTACCTTGTTAAGTACGAACCGTTTGAAAAACAGTGTTTTATTTATTTTCTGCCTTTAATTTAGATTAAAATGACCTATAAAATAATATGCATAATTATCTATCATTATCATTATTATTTTTATTTATTATAATTTTCTTCTTATTCTACTTTTTGTAATGTGGTAGATAAAGGGTTAATTCTAAGCAAGCCTAGCTCAACCACAATTCGTAATCCAAACAAAACTTTTTACTTGATCAGAAGTTTTGCGTTTTAATTTATGGATAATGATATCTAAAGGTAAAAACTCTCGCTTGATCCCAACTCAAATTTTATCAGATCTGCAATAACCCTGATGATATATGACCACAAGTATTCTAGATTGGTACCCCCGTTGTGTTAAACGTCCCTACGCAAGATGAATCGACGAGATCAGAAAAGTAGCTGGAGTCAACTGGAAGGGTAAAGCATCAGACAGAGCAAAATGGAAAAATTTAGAGAAGACATTCTCTCTCTCTCTCACCTAGCAGTGGAATGGAAATGGTTGATAATGATGATATGTTCTTACTAAACTCTTATCTAGTCTTAAATAAATATCAGGATAATAAGCCCTCACGACATATTCTAATTCAAATCGTTATCTATAGTCTTATCGTATATATTTAATTCTTATTTAGTTTTGAATAAGCCCCGGCGCCATAATAAGTGTAGTTATTTATAGTAATTTTTAGAACACAGATATATCCTGATGAACGACTATACCAAATCGCAGCATAACCCTTATCTAATCCTAAATAAACATTAAAACAACAAGTCCTTTGACGGCATCTTTACTTAAATCTTTATCTAGTCTTGAATAAAATTATATATTTATTACTCATATTTCGTAGTGAATATATTACCAAGACAATAAACTCTCACGAAATTCTCACTTAAATCCAGTGTTGTATAACCGATAAATAGTAATCATATATAATATAATAATAATCGTAACTCAAATCTTTATGTAATCTTGAGCATTTGATTAATTCCTGATGATGAATCAAAACTTAAACCCTTATCTAATCTTTAATCAACATAAAGACGCTAAACCTTGATAACATTCACCCGAAAAATGCTCGCATTCTCTTCAATAAACCTTAATATTATAATAACCTTTACCTAGTCTTGAATAAACATCAAAACCCGATTTTCCAACTCATTCCTTATCCATTCTTAACTATCTTAAAGACACTATCCCCAATTTAATTTCTAATCAACTCCTAAGTTCACCTAATCTAATCTCGAGGTATAACTTTATCTAATATTAAGTAAAGGGTTAGCATAAATGAATGGCACGATTTTAAAAACTGATACTTTCAGAACTATTGCGCATAATAGAATAGGTGATACATTGAAATAAAGAAATATATTCCAAGTTTTTTTGGTTTTTTTTGCAGTTGCAAATGTTTGATGTGTGAACCTTTCTTTACACGACAAACATCTGTGATCTGTAATCGAGTTCATTCCACACATTCTGCAGTTTTGCACAGTCAATGGTTTAAAAAATGGTTCAAAATACAGTACTGATGCGTTATTATAAGTTCATTGAGTGTTTTCGGCAATGGTAGTTTATAAACAACTGCCGAAAACACTCTAAGAACTTGAAAAACGCATCAGTGCTGCATTTAAAACTACAGGGTGAGCAAAAGGTCCGTAGAAACTGTAAAAATGACCGAAATGTAAAAATGACCGAAAAACGGCTTGCAAGGTTAGCATAGCTAGATCACGGAAATTTTTTTCGGACAGGAAAAAAAATAACTCCAGAAACAGCCGATAGGTGGCGCTGGTACGAGCGACTTTGGTGGAAATATGCAAATAAGACGGTTATAAGAACTTGCGCTCCTAATCCACAATCACTTCACCATTGTAAACCATGCATGTGGACCTGCTGCACTCTGCCGTTGCTGGATTTGTGACTCGCCTGCAATGTGTTATCCCCTGTGGTGGTGTGGTCACGTGGAACACATACTGCGGTAATAAATAATTTGGAGGCATTCTGTTCGTTATTTGCGTATCTTTTCTTCGACTTGTGTACGTCAGCGCCACTTATCGACTGTTTTTTTAGCTATTTTTTTCCTATCTTAAAAAATTCCCCGTGACCTAGCGATGCTAACCCTGCAAACCGTTTTTTATTTCGGTTATTTTTCCCGTTTTATGAATTTTTAAAGTTTTTACGGATTTTTTGCCCACACACACATTGTATTTTTAACCTCTTCGCTCCAGAGGTACACATCCTTTTTAACGGTTTTTAATGGCTTCATATATATATATATATAAATGGTTTGATATAATTATTTTATTTTAAGTTAAGACTTGAGAAATGCGTAAGCGTACCTGACTCAATTGGTCCTAGTAAATATATATATATATATATATATATATATCGACCCTTATTAATTAATTAATTAATTTTTTTCTAAATTAATTTTCTCTTTTATAAAGGAAATTTTGACATAAAATAAACACAAGTTAATAGAATTTTTTTTTCAATTTCTAGTTTTTTGACTCAGGTTTGAAGAGAATATACCATTAAGTATGAAACTGAAAAATGTGTGGAATGAACTTTATTACAGAATAGATATTTGTCGTTTTACGAAAGGTTCACACATCAAACAGTGTTTAATAGTTTTAAAAATATGAATTTTTAAAAAAACGTGTCATTAATTTCTCCTGTGTACCATGTGTCTAAATGAATCGCAACCCAAACTGTCACGCATTCTGAAGATTGCGAACCAGTCCCACCTCAAATCCTAATGCAATCTATAAACGAACCCTGAAGTAATTCAATGTTGATATAAATTTTCAAATTTCAATCCTAGATTAAAATCCTTATTTCAAAAAAAAAGTCCAATGCCTCTTTTTAAGATACAAATCTGTACATCAACTCGAGACCAAATTAAATTACATTGGTAGGATGGAATGAAAAATCATGTGTACACTCTCTTTTTGACTGAATTTTTTAACCAAAAAAATACCCAACTTCAAAAATTTTCATTATTTATTTCCGATAAATATTTGGTGAAAAAAACCATAATTAAATGTTCAAGAAAATTCTTCACGAAAATTCCCCTATGTTTATAGATAACATAATCTTATAAAATTTTGCATGGGAGAGGTAAGACTTAAAATTCTTGAAGAAGCATTTTTCGAGTCTCAAATTTTTGGAAATTTCATGTTTAAAAATTGAAAATAAACGTTGAAATAATCTTCTGTGGATTCTAACGATCAAACCGATCCAATTCTGTAGTAGAACCTCATCTAATTTTAAGTTATATCTAAATGAATCCTAACTCAAACTCTCACTCATTCTGAAGATGGCGAACCAATCTCAGCTCAAATCCCAATGCAATCTATAAACGAATCTTGACTAATTCAAAGTAGATACAAATTCCCAAATTTCAATCGTCATTCCAGAAAAATCACGTCTCTTCTTAAGATAGAAATTCTTTTGTACATCAAGTCAAGACAAAATTAAATTATATTAGATAGAGGGTGGAATGAAAAATCGCGTGATGTACTTTCCTCTCTCTCTCTCTCTCTCAACTGAATTATTCAACCAAAAAAAATACCAAATTTTAAGAATTTTCATTATTTATTTCCGAAAAATATTTGATTAAAAAAAAAAACACGTAATTAAAGTTTCAAGAAAATTCCTTATATTTTTACAAAAAAAAAAATATCATTATCTTATTAAATTTTTCATAGGAAATGTAAGACTCTTAAAACTTTAAGAAGAATTTTTCTCAAACATTTTTCGGAAATTTCATGTTTAAAAATTAAAATTCGGAGGTGGAAATATCTGTTCATCCGCTATGGATTCTAATTGATTCTATTTGTGAGAGCGAAAGGATGATAACAAATTTAAAGAAAAGAAACCATTAGAAGTACTTCAATCAATGGGAAGATTTTCTTATTTTTTGAGAAAATTTTCGTGACATATTTTCTTTTGGTGCTGCTCATCCTGTCTCATTTCATCGTTCTATGACAGCTAGTCGATGAAGGTGTAAATACAAGGTACTTTTTCTTATATATATATATACGGACAAATTTTCTTTTCTTCCCACCGTTACTATATATATGAAGAGGATTCGGTGCCACTTCCATTCTTATGTCCTTCTTTCTATGATATTTGTTCGCAAACTTAGAAAATTGGGACGCGGATACAAATGTCAGAGATTTCTGCTCCTTTTTTTTGCTTTTTTTTTCCCTGAGAGAAGGTTGTTATGGCAGCTCTTTGTACCAGAGTATATACCAAATATATTTTCTATTCTTTTTCTTTGTTCACTGGAAATGTTATGTATGTTAGTCGGAAAATAAGAAGAAAAGAAAAACGTATCCGACATCTTTCTGGATTTGAAATCTTCGAGTAGTTGTTTCGATCAGAAGTCTCTTCCGCGTATTATATCGATTCCTGAAACATTAATGTTTCTGTCGTTTATCACGATTTCTTTTTCCCGCACTTGAATATTTCGAGTGTTCAGTGTTAGAACATGATCGCTTTTAAGAGGATCTGGTTTCTGTTTTTTTTCTGGAAATTTTGGAAAGTTGGAGTGGTTTGATTCGGGATATGATAATCTTGTCAAGTCGAGATGAAAAGTTTGTCGGTTTTAAGTGCATGAGTTGATTAACTTTCGCTATTACACTGTAGTTAGGGATTATAGGTTTAAAGTAATACTGTATTGCCGTTTTGTTTTTACGAACGATTCCACGGACAGCAAGGGGAACAACTCCACATCATTTCCCAAGAACCCCGTATTTTAGCATTTTTTTTTTTTTCATTTACCAAGCTCCAAATTATACAGGGTGATTCTAAATTCATGAGACAAACTTAAATAGTGATATAAGACTCCTAAACAAACATTTTTGGTCATAGATGCGTGGTCTGTTCGCACTAGCAAAGGCGGTAGAGGGTGTTTTTAGAGAGTGCGCAACAGCACTTCACCAAAAGCAAATATTATATTTTTCTGACGGATTTCCTGCAATAAGTGTAATCAATTCGAGGGTGCAGGGTATTGAAATGTGGTAGGCCTTCTCATGGTATAACCTGGGCAATACAAATTCGACCACAAGTCATTATACAGCTGGATCATTGTTCGGCGCAGCGTAACCTTGATGGTTCTTGCAGAAAAAACCAAACTCCAATACAATCCGAAAGTGCATATGCAACCTCGAATGGTTGATATCGCAGCAAATCCGTCAGAAAAATATCATATTAGTTTTTAAGTGCTGTTGTCATAATATCATACAAGTGCACCCTCTATCGCCTTTGCTATTGTGATTTGACCGCACATTCTACGATCAAAAATGCTTGTTTAGGTGTCTTATATCCCCCCCTTAAAGTTCACCCCATGACTTTAGAATCACCCTGTATCAATATACAGTGGAACCTCGATGTAACGATATTCTGTGGGCAAACAAAATATCGTTGTAGAGCGATACCGAAAACTTTCTATGAACACAGATGGTGCCAAATACCAATACCACACGTCCTCGGAAGAACTAAAATGAGTGTGTGTGATAGATTTAAAAATATATTATAGTATATTTTTCGAGCGAAATATAAGAAAATATGTTGTAGCAATTTTGGAATATCCTCAGAAAAAATATCGTTATAGAGAGATTTATCGTAGTAGAGAATATCGTGGTATCGAAAGGTGTTTAGCATTAGACTATAGGTGATTCCAAACAAGATTTGAAAAAATATGGTTATGGAGGTATTTATCGTTATAGCAAGATTTCACTGTATCAATAAAATTAAATTAAACATAGTTGAGTCATTATGTAATAAAGTTCATCTGTTTCGTCAAACAAATCGGTATGGAGAAATAATTTTCATTGTAGAATAAAATAAAGAAAATGTCGTCGTTGATTACGGTACAGATTTTTTGTAATACAGGGTGGGCAAAAAGTCCATAGAAACTTCAAAAATGAATAAAAACCGAAATTTAAAAAAAAACGGTCTGCAGGGTTAGCATCGCTAGGTCACGGGTCGGTGCTTAGAATCGGTGCTTAGGCTGAACCGATACTCATCAGTGAAGAGAACGGTCGCCCATTAATCCCTACTCCAATCTCTATGCTCTATGCACCATGATAAACGGATTCTCCTGTCCGTAGAAGTGAGAGGGACGCAAACAGCAGGTCTTCTTGCAAACAACCCTCTCTCGTGAAGTCTTTTGGAAACAGTGACCCTTGATACACGGGTTCCTGTGGCTGCATACAAGTCACGAAGCTGAGAAGCTGTAGCACTCCTGTTACGCCTCGCTATAATCGACAAATGACGATCTTCTCTGGCCGTCGTGGCTCTTCGACGACCTTGCCCAGGCTTTCTTTCGATGGATCCGGTATCCTGGAACTGTTTCCATAAGTTACACACGACGCTGGGCGTTAAATTGAACTCTCTACAAATCTGGACTTGAGATTGGCCTGCTTCTAGCCTCCCCACAATTCGCCACCTCATTCCATCATCTAAACGTTGGTGGTTACTCATTTTTACTGTTACAATTTGAAATTGACCGATTGCTGCAAAATAACACCAAGAAATTCGCCGAGGTGTGCTAGCGAACGAAATGCGTCTTACCTTACGCGCTCTTATAAAGCCTGTTTCTCTACTGGCTCCGCCTACACATACGTGTACGCTTACGTATTTGACGTACAAGATTTGCATTTTTGTCTAGAAGCAAGGGTTTTACATTCAGTTCAGTTCTTTTCATGAAATTCGATAAAATATGCAAATTCTCTTAATTTATTTCACCAGTGTATATATAATAACAAACATCAGTATTGCATATATGTGACATTTGAGATTCGCCAGAACTCAGAAAAGTTTTTTAGTCTAAAAATAACATGGATACATGAGAAAGAAAACTGAAGGAAAAATAGTGGAAATTTCAGTTTTTTCCAACTTTACGAAATCATGGGAAAAAATTGAAAATAATTGAACTAAAGAAAGTTTTCTATTTCTCAAAGGTTTTTGGCAGCCATTACGATTTCGTTCAAATGTTCGTGACGTTTTGTGAGAAAAAGTCATAAAAAAGAGAGCATTTTTCAAATGGACGTTAAGAAGAATGGATATGAGACAAATTTCTATTACTCTAGACAATTAATGAATTAACGGAGGGCTTTCTCTCTCCCAGCTGTTCTAGACAATTAAATCTTTTGCTTAATATTAAAGAGACAGAGTAAAAAATTTTAACATATATCACAATGAAACGATTTCTCAATTTGCGCTTCATAAGAAAATGTGTCAAAACACAAAAAATTGCTGTCGAAGCTGTATATAAGATATATGAAATATTAAGAGAAATGTCCAAGAAATGTGCCATATAATGGTTGTTTCTACGTACGTAAATTTATACAATTTTTCCATGTATTTATTAATAGTTACGTGTGACATATTTGGTGGTTACAATGAAACACTGATGGTAATTAGTCGCCTGTTCTAAGGGACCGCTTCGTATTGAATCACTACTAATCACTACTATCAACAGTAGTGATTTATCAATAGTAGTGATTTATCAACAGTAACAGTGAGTAATCAACAGTAGTGATTTATGTAAGCAAAACATTTGAAATTAACGCGCCATGAGAAGAAAATGTATCTTAGTGAGGATAATTATCATGGACAAGGGGTAGTAACAGGAACGGGCTTAAGTATTTTGCGGCCCGGTGCGAAAAAAGCTTTGCGGCCCGGTGCGAAAAAAGCTTTGCGGCCCTCCGAAATAATTTTTCCCGATCCTTGAGGAGGCTGAAATATCCTCGGACTCCAGTTTCGAATGGCTATGCTAGGAACCCTGCTGCAAAATGTGGGCACCATGTCTATTAGCATGTAATGTACATCGTTAGTACATCGTAGTGCATCGTTCGAGTGAGAATTCGTCGCTCTTTCTTTCCAGCGCCCGCGGGCATCAAACCCGCGTGCACTCTTGGCTTGAACAGGACCTGTTTCTCGCACAAGGGCATTTTGCCCACAAATTTTCAGGGCGAGAAATTAGCTTAATTAGTTTGGCATTATAGGCATGGGTTCCTACCCATGGGCCTCTGCCTCAAAAACACTATTGTATAAGGGGGTCCCAAAAATAATATTTGACTAGGGCCCGAACTTATGAAATACAGGCCCTGGGTTTGGGAGGGGGTTGTCAAAATCCTAGGGTCTCCTGTCGTGGACAGAATTTTAAGCTATTGCTTTGTAAAGAAGTAAAAATTTACATAAATGCAATCAAAGTATTTTTCTTAATATAATCAAAATATTAATTTTCTCAATGTAATCAAAATATTTTTTTCAATGTAATCAAAATATTTTTTTCAATGTAATCAAAATATTTTTCCAATGTAATTAAAATATTTTTAATGCGTTTTGCGTCTCCTACAAGTTAGTGGCCCTCTGTAGTAATGTAAATAAGAAAGTAAAATTGATTTTTAGAAAACTATACTCGATGTGAGATCCTCTTCTAGTGAGCGCGTGTTGAATGATCGCGTTATCAACTGTCGCACTTAGAATGAATGTGAATGTGGCATGTCGCATGTTGGACGATTTAAATACCGATACAAGTAACACATACCACAGATGATTCAATCTGTTTACTTCAAGATTACCTTGGGACAAAAAATGATTTAGTAGATAAAAGTAGTCGAAGTACGTTGTAAAATATACACGAATATAATTAAATTCACCATCTTTAATTTTGCTCCTTCATTAAAAGTTGCATAAAACTACGACTATTTAGAAAGAAAATTGACTCAGCCTTGGACAAAATTGGTGCAAGATACAGGACAAAAATAAATATTGGAATATTAATAAAATTGTGACCCCCCCCCAACCATATACACATATCGTGACACCAGTGTCGTCTTAATGCCTGGGTCCACCCGGGCACGGCCCGAGGGCCTCACGAGGAGAGGGGTGTCAGAAAGATGAGTAGTAATTAAATTTTTCGAGAATTTCTAAGGTGGGGCCTCAGAGAAATCACTTGGCCCGTTCGTCCATGATGCTCTTTAGACGGCCTTGCGTGACACACCACTTTTTGGTGCCATCGAAACGCCTCAAGATCGAGTAAGTGTGCGCAAATGATTAAAATTTTAATTTCCAATGTTAGCGCTAATGCAAAAAATTAGGAATTCCTTTGTTAGACAATTAAAGATTTTTTTGTTATTTGATATTCTTTACTTAGTATCTGAATAATGTAAAATAAATGAACATACATGCCTGTGTGATCATAATGAACGTGACAATATCAATTAGGTAAACTTTATTAGGCAAACAAGCTGGCAATATATAGAATATACATCTAAAACTAAGTGCAAATTTTTCATTTCAAACTATCAGAAATAAATACCCAGCATTGCTCGGCCAAAATGCACGAAGTATAATAGTTAAGCCGCCGTTCACATGTGTAAGGTTGAGGGTCGCTTTGGTGATAATTACCGTCATGGCAACAAGCTCATCAAAAAAAGTCCATCTTTCTTCGGATGGATTGGTGGTCGACACCGACCTTCCTTTGCGCCACGAAAACTACTGTAAGCTCCTTCGTCAGCCATCTTGAATCAAGCACTTCCGTTAAACCCACGTAACCAGTGACGACTTCTGGAAAGAAGAGGGGGATTACCGGCATAAACTAAACGTCATGTGATTGGTTTGTAGCGAAAATTTCCGTTACCGGGAACTTCCCGGGATGTTTTATTGCACATGTGAACGGGGCACATGTACGGAGGGTATATGTGCAAAATGGGGGGGGGGTCACTTTGGTGATTATTATCTGCCTGCAGGGCCGTCTTCAGAGCATCATGGGACCCAGGGCCAAGTGTTTTTTTTGAGACCCTACCAGGTAAATTCTATAAAATTTTAACCACTTCTCATTTTTGTGAGGCCTGTTACGGGTAACTTCCCGGGATATTTTATTGCACATGTAAACGGGGCTTTACAGTGTTTATCAATGTATCTGAACATGTTTCACGGTTTAGACCAATAAAATAAAGGTTACCAACTCGACTAAATTATTAAAAAAAAGAAGTGCTATTTCTGATTACAGCAAAGCTTGGCTTCCAAGTTTTACCTTCAAAGCGGCAATGACGAGATATCTCGCTTCATTGAAAGCCTCTTATTTCAGCATTGACAAATCCAGATATTTTTTTGCAAAGTTCATTTATCAGTGGAACACTTTTCCCTTCACCGCTATTTCTGCACCTGCTGAAATCGGAGAAAAAGCCTACAGGGTGTGCTGTAAGTGCTAAAGCGGCTTCCATCATCAACCGTCCTTCATAGAGGTATGATTCCAATTTAAAAAATGCTCATAAGGTGTTCAAAAATTACACTGAACCTGTTTTGCGAGTGGAAGTACAGTGTTTCACAAAATGAAAAAATCTAAATTTTTATACGTTCCCTAAGTCCTCTAACTTCCAATTAGAAAGTTGTTGCCTGTCTTTTCTGAGCCCAACAAAAGAGGTCTTTTGTTTCTAACTGCAATATTGATTGAGATATTCGATTTCAAAAATCTGAGAAAAGTTGGGAAAGGACAGCATAAATGAGGGAAAGGAACATCATCTGTCCGTTAGTTTTTGCTGTTCTTTCATAAATTTTCCCCGATTTTTTAATTCAAGTATCTTAGTGAATATTGCACTTAAAAACAATGAGTCCTTGAGTGAGTGAGTGAGTGGGCTAGTGGGTAAGTGAGCGAGAGAGTGTGTGAGCGAGTGGGTAAGTGAGAGCGAGCGAGTCACTTAGTGAGTAAGTGAGAGCGAGCGAGTCACTTAGTGAGTAAGTGAGTGAGCGAGTAAACGGACGAGTTCGTGGGCGAATAAGTGGGAGAGCGAGTGAAATAGTGATTGAGGGAACGAGTGAGTGGACGAGTGAGCGAAGGAGTGGGCAAGCGAGCGAATGAATGAGCGAGTGGGTGTGCGAATGAGTGAGTGGGTAAGTGAGCGAGTGAATGGACGAGTGATCGAGCGAGTGGGTGAGTTGTTGGGCGAGTGAGTGAGCGAGTGAATGGACAAGTGATCGAGCGAGTGGGTGAGTTTTTGGGCGAGTGAGTGAGCGAGTGAACGGGCGAGTTTGTGGGCGAATGAGTTGAGGAGCGAGCTACTGAGTCCGTGAGCGAGTGGGTGAGTAAGTGGGTGGACGAGCGAACTACTGAGAGGGTGAGTGAGGGAGCAAGGGAAATAGTGAGGGAATTAGTGAGCGAAGAACCCTTTAATTACAAATATGTAAGTAATAAAAATTGTGTCGAAAATTATTAATTAAGTACTGTATGTTTTGAATGAAAGCTATATATATATATATATATATACACACACACACACACACCAATTAAACATGTAATGAAAAAGTTCGTCGAAAATTACATTTCCCCTAACATTTCCCCAAAAAAGGAGTGCTATTTTTTGGATTCCGTTTTTTGAAGCTCTAGTTTCACGAGCTAGTTTTCGAAAATGTTTTTTGTCATCCAAGACGATTTATATGCAAAAATTGGATTTTCAAAAACGAGATAACTTCATACAGTTTTTGAACCCAAGCATAACTTCTTTAAACAATAAGTAGCTGAGGCTATCTTTTACCAGTTTTTCTGATGGAGAAAATTAAACTTATCTTTATACATTCCCTTTATTTCATTAATTTTTTTTTCCAGCATGAGTAGTACGACATGGGTCTGGGTCATATTACCGACAGGGTCGAATTGAAAATTTTAGTTTCACCGTACACGCCACGCTCCGCAATTTCTGTCGAGATTTGCATTTCTCGAGTCGGCGACGGGCGTTGCGATCAAGATGATAAATTGCGATCAAGTAAATTTTGAAATTTCAATTTTCTCCGTATTTCTTAATTAACCCATGTCGTACTACTGAGGCTAGAAAAAAATTAATGCGACAATATTTCAAGACCCTTTGGTCCCCCCTAAATAAAAATATTTGGCTACAACCCTCCCAGGAGCCTGACATTTTCTTATAAGATCGATGGTGCATAGCATGCTTGCCCGGAATGCGAGAGCTCCTGGGTGCGAGTCCCTGTAGAGACCAGATCACTTTTCTTTCGGTGTTCACCTCTGCATAAAATCCAGAAAATATCTGTTTCCTTGGACAACCAGTTATTAACAAACTGATTTAATTAGATAATTTATCATGCACAGTTAAAACAATAATTGGTTTAATGAAGAGAAGAAAGGTTTTAAATTTTTTTCATATCTATCAGACTTTATTTCGGAATTATACATAATCACCGGCAAAAGTGATAAATGTAGCGAAATTTGACATTTTTTTATCGAGACGGTTGGTAATTATGCATAGCCACCGGTGTATCATTTTTACACACAGTAACATGTAGAAACTAATTTCGAGCGAAGCCAAACGTCGTATAAATGTGAAAGTCGTATAAACGAGGTCGCATTGTGTATCATACCTCTCCAATAGCGGACACTCCCCGTTAACGGATAAAAGTTTTGATCCCATGGGTGTCTGAGCGGTTCTACTGTTTTCTATGCTCACAAATCACACAAAAAAAAATTCGATTAATCGATTAAAAATTTTGACTAACCATTCCCTCTAATCGATTCCTAGCCCTAGTTAAAATCTTACCGACAGTAATTCCGAGTACGACAGACCGACGTGATGTCGGAGACTCATTATGTCTTCATACCAGACGGGCAGTACGTCGATAAAAAAGAAAAAGAACCTGATGACACACAGGCAATAAGCAATACTTTTCTCGCTGTACGAACAGAACAGACCCGATGGTGTTCGGTTTTTTATGGCATCACGTTGTGTTCAACTATATATGTTTTCGAGAAACGAATTACGAAACTCTTGGACATCTTATAATCGAAAGAAAAAGGAAAAGATCGAGGAGAAACTTTATTTCATGCTTATGATAGCCCTCGGTCATAAGGATAGTAAATGCAATATTCGGTGGTTAAGTGGTTTTCTTTTCTTTGAAACTACGTTTCCAAAAGATCGTATATAACGTCAATAAAAATATTTTTTTTTTTAAGTGTGTCACGAACATCATTTCAGTTTCACGAAATTAGGAGATTCTTCTGAGGATCGTGTGTAGGTCATCAAATAAATAAAGAATCTTGTAAATAATTTGTTTTTGAAAACAAAACAAAACTAGGTAATATTCAGTATTTACTGAAGTAATTAAATTATTTTCTACGCGTAATAATCGCTCAGTTTTTATCATTTATTATCATTAACGTGGGGATACCGGGGAGGGGGGGGGGTTTATGGAAAATTCACTGCCGTGAGATTCCGGAAAATTCACCGATGAGAATCACCGCTGAGAAAATTCAGCGACCAACAATTTACCGACAACAGTTCGACATGAGTCAGTGAGAAAATGAGTGAGTGAGAAATGACCGAGTGATTGAATCAGATGACACAGTAGTTGGTGAGTGAGTGACAAAGTGGTTAGTGTTGGTGAGTGAGCATACTAGTGAGTGACCAAGAGACACAGTAGGTGACCGACTGAGTGAGTAAGCGACCTAGTGAGTGAGCGTCGTGATGAGCGACCCAGTGGTAGACTGACGGATCTGAAGTGAGAGAGTGACAGAATAAGTGACCTAGTGAGTAAGTGCGTGACATGGTGATTGAGTGTGTGCAACAGAGTGAGCGAACTAGTCAGGTAGTAACACAGTAAGCGACCTAGTTAGTGAGTAACCGAGTGAGAGCTAGCAACCTAATTGTAGCATAAAAAATGCATAGAGACGTAAACCGATTGAGATCATTAGATTAACACTGAATACGTTTCTCCCTAGAAGAGACAATCACAATTTTACGAGATAACGGGCTTATATCCCACATCGGCGCAAAAGCGGGGCCATGTCTGGTTTCTTTAATACAGTGAAACCTATCGTTTGTTGAGACCGGCGGAACCAAAAAAATCGTCCGTAAAAGAGGGGAGTCTGTTAAGAGGGTTTTACTGTATTATTTATAATCTCAGTATCAAGTTCTCGAAAATTTTGCCTGCAAAGCAATCTGGCCACAATTCTTTCAAAACTGAATTCATATTTCTCTAAATTACTTGCTGCCAATCAGTATAATAAATATAATCAATAAGTATACTGCCATATCAATAAGAGCTATCGGCAATGTAGAGTACAGTATTGACATGGCAAAAAATATAACAGTAAAATATAAAAAATTCCTCGCATAATATCTTACGTAGCTAAAAGTTAAATTGGAAAAATATTGAAAATAATTCTATTTTTTATAGTGCAGGCAAGGACCAGGACAAACAGGAATCCCGAAAGCCTGTTTGGAGACCTGGAGAAAAAAAATGGCGAATAATTAGTACATCTGGTCTCCCTAAACTTCAACACAAGAGAGGAAGATGAGGGAGATAATAGCCATTGCTGACTCTGATGACAGCCTCGCTGTGGAGAGGATCTTTGGGCTAAATGATGAGGACGACCAAGATGGACTTATTCCGTTTCAAACAAACATGGGAAGAGTTCAGCTGACAAAATTCCTCTTGAGTTGGAGGAACTCGAGAACCCGATCCACCTACATTAAATTTTAATGGTGTAAATTGTAAACAAGTCAATCCTAGCAGGGCAGTCACCGGGTGACTATGTTGTCGTCTTATACTATGGAAAGAGACACCCTAGAAGAGTTACTGTGTTGGATGAAGAAGATGTCCTGGTTACCAACGATAGAGAAAAAGGGAAAGTACTAGGCTCGCCCCAAAATCAAAGATGAAGTTTTGCACAAATTATCGACTGCAGTAAATAAAATTCCTTCGCCTAAGTTCTTGTGGTCATCTAGTGGTGAGAAGGAATACTTTTGGTGGACATGAAATGACATTAACTTTAATACTTACTGAAAATTTTTTGAAATGCTATAATTAACAGTAGCTAGGTAATTTTTTTACCTTGCTCTTCTTCGTTACCTCATTCAATGCCATTTGTTCATAACCTACCTACTAATGACTATGTCCAGCTAAGATTGTTTTTGTTTAAGTTTTAAATATCGTTTGTGTTCTTAAATTAGACGGGTTTAGTTGTAAAAAAATTTAAAGAAGAGAACAAACAACTTAGTTTAAAGAACAAAATATGAAGACTGATTTAAAGACCAAATTTACAACGACTGGAGACTGCTTTAATGGCCAATTTGATGGCTAATTTGTTCTACTATGTTTCAATGAGCTATCAGCAATGTATGGTACAATATTAACGTGGCAAAAAATATAATAGTAAAATAAAAATTCCTAGCATAATATCTAACATGTTTGAAAATATGGTTTTAAGTAAAACGGTGAAAAATAGGTCGGTTTGTCATTGATTTATTACCTCTCTGTTATCACAGAAGTGGTGTGCCAACCTACCCCGCTAGTGGAGATAGTTGGCCAGACTTGACTTGATGACTTTTAAGTACTCTCAACTTCTGAG
This sequence comes from Pholcus phalangioides, assembly GCF_987345545.1. Classification (NCBI taxonomy): domain Eukaryota; kingdom Metazoa; phylum Arthropoda; class Arachnida; order Araneae; family Pholcidae; genus Pholcus; species Pholcus phalangioides. Next base: position 34,668,434 of record NW_028301610.1, on the reverse strand, counting down.
TGTTAGGTATTCAAGACTTAAAGAAATACTATAATTTAGCCGAATAGATGTAGTTTCCGTAGACATAATTGAAATTATCATAACTAAACCTCACTTGCCCACAAAAATGATAAACCACAAACTGTTGCCAACCAGTCCCCGGTCTTCCCTACTGCTTCATTATGCATTATCAAATTTATCATATATATATATATATGTTGACTTCTGGAACATACACAAATCGGTTTGACAAAAATTGGAGTGCAGCGCCATCTCGTTACGAAGTTTTAAAGTAATCTGGCAGAGAACTGAAAAGTGAACACAGCTGTTATTCTCATCAGAAGGTGGAGAAAAACTACTACAAGCTTCCTTCAAGTCACCTTCTACAAAGCTACGAGAACACACCGCTCTAATTTCTAGTGATAGCAGTGGGACTTACAGGCTTATTGTACAGCCATCAGTAGATGAGCAGCGCAACGTACATCTATCAACCGCATGGCTCAAATTCCGAGTGCTTATTGTACGAACAGTGTGCATAGCTAACAGCTGGCACCACCACAATTTACTGGCCAACCGTTGCTCCTAGAGGCATACTTCCAGTTAGAAAAAGTATCCAAATAACATGCGTGATATGTATGTGATTCATATTGTAGTGTTGTATAGTTATTGAAATAAAACAAAATAACTTCTTATATGTGCACCCTGTGCTCAAAAACCCAATTAGAAAGTTGTTTCCCTGTACCTCCTGAGGCCAACAAAAGAAATTCAACGTTTATAAATGCAATATTCGAAGAGATATTTAAATTTAAAAAATGTAAAAAACATTGGGGGTGAAACATCATGAATGAGGGGAGGAAAGCATCTTCCCATCTTCCGTTAGTTTATGCGGTTTTTTCCCAATTTTTCTTCATTTTATGAAATAAAATATCTCAGCGAATATTTCACTTAAAATGTGGAATTTCCTTTTTTTTTTTTTGGTTTCGGGAGAGGTGGGACAACAACTTTCTGTTAGGGTGTTTAAGGACGGGGTGCCCGTATAAAAAGTTATTTATTTTATTCAAATAACTATACAACTCCTTGCAATGTAAATGACGTATCTGAGCTCCACACGTGATTTGGGTACTTTTTCTAATTGAAAGTGTGCCTCTAAAACCAACGGTTCATTAGTAAATTGTGGTGTCAGCTGTTAGCTATGCACTCTGTGGAATACACTGTTCCTACAATAAGCACTCGAAATTTGAGCGGTGCGTTGATAGATGTAAGAGGCGCTGCTCATCTACTGATGGCTGTACAATAAGCGTCAGTCTCAGCGAATATTGCATTTATGAACGTGAAATTTCTCTTGTTGGCCACAGCAGAGATTGGGCAAGAACTTTCTAATTGGGTCCATTTAAAAAGTCATTTTTTATTTCAATAACTATACAACATTTTGTAATATGAATCACATATCTGAGGTCCACACGTTATTTGGATACTTTTTCCATCTGGAAGTGTGCTTTCTAGGATCAACTGTGCCAGTAAATTGCGGTGCCAGCTGTTATCTATATATCGCCAACGGCCAGACCATGCTGAAAACACCGGTTCTCGTCGGAGCTGTTGGCTATTTACCCTGTATAATCAATGCTCTTAAAATTGGAGCAATTCATTGATCCAATTTTAAGTGCACGTTGTGTGAGCAGTATGACTTGCAGCTATGAATGGATCGCTTCTATTTTGGGTGCATATCGTCTGAGAAATGCAACTTCAGCCATCAATAGACTTCTCCTATTTAGAGTGCATATTTTCCAAATTCCAAACAGTACAAATTTAGTCATCGATCGTCCGCTCCGATTTCTAATGCGTCTTTTGTAATCAGTGCGGCTTTAGCCAGTGCCCCACTTGAACCGTTTTTCCAGATCTTACGTGATTTGGACATAATACAATAAGCTGAACTTACATCTACTGTTCGTGTATTCTTATGACGCCTCAGGGATGTTTGTCAATTTATGAAAAATTCAATACGAGTTCTCGAAATCATCAAAATCATTTTCGAATCGGGATAAGAAAACCAGTACTGTCTTGAGCTTCCTAAATTTTCCTGACTTGAGCTGTAGAACGTTTGTATTCTTATAGGCACAATCACATGTAATCTTCTATGTTCATCTCGAAATGATGGAATAATCTTCATTGCTGTCATTCCTACCAAAACCCCTAGCATCCGGTCATTATGAAAGCCCAAAACTCATTTAGCAGCGGGCTTTACAGTAATCCGTGAACCGCTCTGATTTTCAGAGAACATTGTCTGAGCAGTGTAACTAGCAGCCATCAGAGAACCGCTAAAATTTTGCGTTTAAATTATAAGAACAGCGGGTTTATAGCCATCTCAACCGAGCACTTACTTCTTTGTTAAACATCCCCAGAAGGGTTTACTAAAGAACTGACCGACCCGCAGTTAGGGGGTGGTTTCTTCGATTTCTTAATTTGCTATTGTTACCAACTTAACAATAACACCAGCAGTCTCGCCTCTAAAACTCAAACGTTCCATTATTATAGATTGTTACGTTTTCATGAGAGTCAATTCCAATTCGAATAAAAGGCTATCTTTAGATATACTCAACTCAATTATCAAAAATCACACTAAATATATATCGTTGTTGGAATAATAAGCTTTTCATCTGCTGGCGCTCTTAATGCTCCACAAAGCGGGATTTCTGATCGAAATACATCGTAACAAATATCATTTTATTGGTCTTTGTGAAGTATCGAGCAAGTCGTAATATACAGAATTCGATTTTGAATACGGGAGAGGAAATTCGTGTCCCTCGGAGCATAAAATTCCAAAACTGTTCCCAAACAAATAATAATCCAATTTTCAGCGCTATTTTCGTATCCTTTAAAAATTCGACAAAGTCATTGTTTCATACTATTTTCTTATGAATCCCAAATCATCCCCACAGTACCACTTCCTTTTATATGTACATATTTATCGCCCCGGTACACACACACACACACACAATTCTATAAAAATATTGATCTTTTTAAGAAACTAGAGAATGCGAAAATAATAACGACACAAACATCACTCGGGAAAAATCTTAAGATTTTAACAAGATATATCCCGACGAAATGAAATAATTACTTGGAAAACATCTCTCACACATACTGGTACATTACCTTGCTACTCAAACATTTCAAATATTAGTCGATTCGGATGCTTTTGAAGGAAGCGATTCGTGGCCGCGGGGATTTCATGTGGGATTTCGAAAAGAGTTCCATTAACGTGTCCGGGTCCTCTTTCTTCACGCTCCTCTCTGCCGTAGGGAGACGACTCCACACTTTCTACACACGTGCACTTTCTTGGGTTAATTTCTTGTGCAAACATACACAAGCTCAGAATAAAACCCGATTACAGCTCCGAGCCCGAGCGGCACATTAGGAGGCAAATTCAACAAAATAACGGCCCTCTTCATCCTGCCCTCGGTGTCTCAATATGTTTGCACTGTGAGGAATTATCTCATTATTTAGTACGGGCAAAAGCTTTCTTTACACCATCGTCTCTTCCACCTTCTTCTCATCATTTCCTTTGGTTTCTTATTATATTCTCGCTCTTCCTTACACTCATTGGTGTGCGATAAGTTGAAAATGTCATTCCCTCTCTCGTTGTGTCCCCTCCCTCTATCTCTCTCTTCAAACGATTTCCCCACGTTTGCACAATCAACACCTTTTCGAGTGGCTTTAATTTTGTTAGCCGAGTACCTTGGACAAACAACATGAAAGCTATGCTACACTAGAGTAAACAAGGATACATACACCTACGTACGAAAAACTAAATAAATTCATCTCTCGTTTGCCAAAGGAAATGAACGCCATGAATCTCAAACAGTTCTAAATTATACACATTCCAAAAGATGTGTAAAAAACGAAAGCATGCATATACAGTATGTGGCATTCTCCTCAATTAGACAACTTCATTAAAAGAAATAGATATATGTATGTCTTCGATCGATTTGTTAAACATTAGCCATGCTCTTTGACATAGGAACGTTTCATGTAAACCGTTTCGAAATTATACATCATTACAGTAAATACAGAAGATCAAAAGAATTTTCCTGAAAATTGAATTTTCCTTTGATTTCATAACTTAAGATGAATAGTTCACATGATCATTGAAAAAATCTTATCATACATTAATCTTGATTTAAACCATTATTGATCATCCCGACGAATTTAAATGCTGCACACATCTACATGTTTGTCGTAGACATGAATAATCTCAATCTATCGCAGTGTTGTTCACACCACTTGTGTGTGGGTGTGTGTGATTTTTTGGAATGTCAAAGTTCTGCCTCGATGTTATCAAGGCCGTCTTAACACATGGACTCAGCCGAGCATTTGAAACGATCCCTTAAATAACTAGAAGGTGAATCCAAGTCTAATATACGATGTCGTGGGGAGGGGGACCTCGTGATTATGAGATTTGGGACTTTAGTTTTAGAAAGTATATAAAAAAAGGAGGCAGGTGCATCCGGCTAGGTAGGAGCCCCAGAACACCACTTTGCCCGAGGCTATCCTGGATGTGGTGTGAATATTTTTGAAACAAGGAAGTCGGTCTAGAAGTTGCAAAACTACAATAAAACCACCTTCAGCGATTAGTGCTTTGCATTCGCTGAGATCGATCTATTTGTACTCTTCTCCGGCAAGCAAAACATTCGTGAGACCAACACGACCTCACAAAACCTGTATTCCTTCACGTTACTCAGGAACGTTAACGTCTTCTTAAGATTACATCAACATACGTCCATTCCTGTGATCGACATACCACGGTCATCTTCCGCTGGCATTGTCTATAAACCAAAACCGATACTGTAATTTTGAGTCAATTAGAAAAACAGTCAGACATAGATATCCACCAGCTGGGATTCCAACCCAGTAGATGTACCACGTCCGCGCTCATAACGCGAATCCAGTTTCTTATCACGCCTTCTTTAGTCCTCAGCTAAGGACAAAAAAATAAATTTTACTTGTGAAATTCTAATTGCCTTATGAATCGGTCCTTATTTTGGAGCGGAGTTTCTCACGAAATTCGGTTCCACACCTACAGCGCTACGCACTCCGAGCAGCTCAGAATCCGGTTTTTTTTTAAGGTGTGGCTGAGGTGATTTTTGCGGTCAAAACCAGTTTCTGACAGTGCGACATCACGTAGAGCTGTGGGTCTGGACCTGGCTCAAGCAACACCTTCTATAGCAGAAAGCCTCCGCGCGAAGCTTTGACGTTACTGAAGTAGTCCATTTCACCTGCAGCCATTGGATATAGCAGTCCGACGTATGCGAAAACTATAGGTGTAATAGACGACTTCAGTGAAGTCACGAGCTTCGCGTGGAGGCTTTCTACTAAAGAAGGTGTTGGGCTCAAGAATGAGAAGGTAGGGCGTCATCAAGTATTTGAAATATAAAACTGGTGGTGTGTGAACTTTTCCGCTGTCGGGATTGCCAAAGTTTTTTGTTACAGTTACTATTTGAGTTTTGCGGTAAAATCGAAAGATGACGGATAAGTCGATGATGAATGGATTTATTGTAAAACAGCCAAAACCTTTCCAAGGGAATACCATTAGGACCGAAAATATAATATCCATTTAGGCAGTTTATTCACTTATATCGAGGCCATAGCGAGAGAGGGGCTAGGGGTTCTGGTCCCCCCCCCCACCTAAAAAATGTTGGGTAATTGCTAATTTTTATGACATGGTCAAGTTTATTGTTCTATCACTTTCGTCTTCCCGAAACATCTGTTGTCTCACTTAGCGAGAGCGGGTAGCTCGCTCTCGCTCACTCACTCACTGGGTCACTCATTTACTCCCTCGCTCGCTTAGTTACTTCCTAGGTTACTCACTTTTTAGGACACTCATTCTATCAACTCACTAGGTTGCTCACTCTGTTATTCACTCAATCACCTGCTCACTCACTCTGTTATTCACTCAATCACCTGCTCACTCACTCTGTTATTCACTCAATCACCTGCTCACTCACTCTGTTATTCACTCAATCACCTGCTCACTCACTCTGTTATTCACTCAATCACCTGCTCACTCACTCTGTTATTCACTCAATCACCTGCTCACTCACTCTGTTATTCACTCAATCACCTGCTCACTCACTCTGTTATTCACTCAATCACCTGCTCACTCACTCTGTTATTCACTCAATCACCTGCTCACTCACTCTATTATTCACTCAATCACCTGCTCACTCACTCTGTCACTCGCTTACTAACTAACTAGGTCACTCACTCTGTCACTCGCTTACTAACTAACTAGGTCACTCACTCTCACTTGCTTACTCAATAACCAGGTCTCTGACTGTGTCACACACTCAATAACCAGGTTTCTGACTGTGTCACACACTCAATAACCAGGTGAGGTCACTGATTGTGTCACACATTCAATAACCAAATCACACATTCACTCACGACGTCCCTCAGTCTACCACTGGGTCGCTCACTCACTAGGTCAATCACTCGCCCACTAGTTCACTCGCTCACTCACTAGTTCAATCACTCGCCCACTAGTTCACTCGCTCACACACTAGTTCAATCACTCGCCCACTAGTTCACTCGCTCACTCACTAGTTCAATCACTCGCCCACTAGTTCACTCGCTCACTCACCAACACTAACCTCTCCGTCACTCACTCACTAACTACTGCTTCGCACTCGGTCATTCACTGACTCGTGACGAACTGTTCTCGGTGAATGAATTCGATTAATGAATTGTTGTCGGTGAACCGTAAACCGTTTATCCACTAGTCCAATTTTTCGTCTATGGAAATAGAACGCGACTAAACAAGTTACCAATTTGAAGGTTTATTCTCTTATCTGGGGGTCCACTCACGGAGATCAACTCAACATGAAAACGTTGATTTGGTGATCGTACACTCATGTCCATAAATTGAGGATAATGCCAGCTCCGGCAAATAAAGGTTCAGAAACAACACAAACGTTACTTATTCATAAAGCCCATTTATTAAACAAAAGATAAAGCACAAAAACGATGGTGTATGTATGATACCATTCATAAAAACTACGATTTTTGCTCCCTGGAGCAATTGTAAAAAATATCTCCTTTACAAAAATTTACTATTACATGGTTGGTATGATGGTTATTACATTGTATGTCTCCCATGCGACGAAATACAGTCCATACAACGCCTAGGCATGCTGAGTATCAAATTATCGATCTGATCTTGGGGAAGATCACTCCACTCAGCAAGCAATGCTCTCCGAAGTTCCGGTACACATGTAGGAGGTGGTTGACGGGCTGCAATTCGTCGGCCAAGCATGTCCCACACATGCTCTATCGGATTCAAGTCAGGTGAGAATGCTGGCCATTCCATACGGGTTATATCCTCAGATTCAAGGCATTCGTTTACGATGTTTGCTCGGTGAGGACGGGTGTTGTCATCCATAAACACAAATTCTGCGCCCATGGCACCCCTAAACAAATGTATATGTTGTTCCAGAATGATGTCCCGATAAATTTGGGCTTTCGTGGTTCCGGTTTGAACATGCAGATCTGTTCTGGAAGCCAGTATAATTCCACCCCAAACGAGCAATGCAGCACCACCGAAACGGTGTCGTTCAATGATGTTGTCTTGGTGGTAGCGGGTACCTGGCGTTCTCCATATGAAAGTCCGACGTGAATCAGACTGCAAGCTAAACCTGGACTCGTCGGAAAACATCACACAAGCCCACTGTGACGATGTCCACATTGCATGTTCTCTACTCTAGGCTAATCGCTGCCGACAGTGAGTTGCCGTGAGCGGAACACATCTGACAGGCCTGCGCACATACAGACCAATATCTCCCAAACGTCTGTACACGGTTTGCCTTGAAACTGTGGTACCCGTGGCTGCACATAGCTGACGAGACAGGTCGGATGCTGTGCTCCGTCTGCTTCTTTTGGCAGTTACTGCCAAATACCGGTCTTCATTCGGCGTTGTAACTCGGAGGCGACCTGTACTGTAACGTCTACTGACATTTCCGTTATCTTGGAATCGTTGCCAAAGCCTAGAGATGACACTTTGGGCAATTCCAAGTTCCTCGGATACTTCCATCTGAGTACGCCCACATTCCAGGTGGCCGATAATTCCACCACGTAAAAAATCATCCACATGCGTCCTCGGTGTCATAACTATTCGCTTATGGCACTGAGCGCCTTACAGAACTCTTGTGAACAATTTCACTTCTTTGCCACCATTCCTTATATACCCCCCTCTTACACTCTCGTCATTGTGACGTACTATCGGCATTATCTGGTGGCTTCCTGAAATTTGCATATCATTCTTGCAGATGTGTGTGATAATTCTACAGGTGAAATTTTTACTTTAGATTTCGATTTCCGTGTGATTCTGAATTATCCTTAATTTATGGGCATGAGTGGTATTTTGATTTTAGACCTTAATGCTGAAATATTCACAGGGGAATCATTACATCAGCGTCTCTCAACCATTCTATACCCAAAGACCCGTAAAATGTCTGAAACAGTTCGACGGACCACTAATTCATTGTTTGAGTATTGTGACCATATGTCTCGCATTTTATGGAACATTCTCATATATTTTCATGTATTTTTCTTTCCTACTTTAAATGTCCCGTTTATTTCACACACACACACAATGAATCTTATTTGACTTTTGAATTTTCATAGATATCATGAATGGAAATAATTTTTAAAACTTAGAAAATATATTATGATAATTATGGCTATATAACGGTTATTGAAATACTCATCTCACATATTTGTCATGTTTATCATATTTCCATGGACTGCATTTCGATTTGACGTGGTTTCCAGTGCAGTATTTTAAGCCCGAGTGGCGCAGTGGTGAGATGCTCGTCTTCCACTATGAAAGTGACCGTCAAGGTCCACGGCGGCGAATCCGGGCAAAGAACGTCAGAAACAAGTTCTTTACCTACCGAGGCTAGGCAACACCATCTATACCAGAAGGCTTCCGCGCAAAGCTCGTGACATCACTGAAGAAGTTATTTCACCTATAGTCATTGGATATACTGCAAAAAAAAAGGTAAGGAAATCGCATGCATCGGCCTGCTATATCTAATGGCTTCAGGTGAAATAACTTCTTCAGTGATGTCAGAAGCTTCGCACGGAGGCCCTGTTATAGATGGTATTGACCTGGGGCAACCACCGATAGATGGAGCCTTCATTTCCCACCCAACTCCGCGCGTTGGAACTTGCCGTATGGCGATATATGAGCGGAGTTGGTGTGCGGTAAAATAGTACAGCATTTCACAAACTCCTTTGTAATTTTTTAGCAACAATTGTTGATTTTGCAGAGTTATAGCAACTTTTTTGGTGACAATTGGCGATGTAGTGTTTTCTGCCATATTTAAGAACCCGATTTCTCAGTATTACTTTTAATGAAACATGGCGACCTTGTAATGATGAACGTGGTTTTTTTGGTGAAATACATTTTTGTTTACTGCGGCTTGTAGCAACTCTTTATTTCCCCGTAATTCTGCAATAATTATCAAAATTGTCGAAAATGTCTTTCGGCTACAATTAGTGATATCATGTATTTAGGATCGCGATTTCCCGTATTTTTCTCGTTGAAATATGGTTACTCTAAAAGTATGAAGGTCTGGTTTTGTATATAAACCCATAAGGATATTACTAATATCAGTTAACAACGATTGAATATTATTTCATATAAAAGGAATTAAATTTTCAATACAGCCACCGGACCACACGTGCCATCATCACGGACTATAAGTTGAGATACGCTGTTTTATATTTATGGGATATTTTATCAAAAGAAAAATACCGTAAAATCCAGGACATCAACAATTACCGCTAAAATAATCGCTCGAATTAAAAAAATGGGACATTTTTACGGGAAAAAAATGTCGCGATGGCCTAAAGAGTACTGAAAAATATGGAAACATCCTATAAAATACGGATCATGCGGTCACTCTAATACATTTTCTTTGACGAATTCAACAATGCCTCGATAAGAAAACATCTCAACAGAAGTCTTCAAGCTTTCAACTCGCTGATTTTCATCCATTCTTCCCACGAATCCATTTTATCTATAATTAAATGAAAAATTTCAATCCCTACTCAGATATTTGAAATTCACAATAGCTTGTTTTCAAGTGCACATGTCAAAGTGCTCTCTCTTTCTCCTTCAGTACTTATTTCACTCTTGTTTATGACAACGACGAAAATACATATATACGTGAAGGGGGGGGGGGGCAAATAATAATAATTCTACTGAAAATTCTCATTTTTCGATAAAAAAAAAAATAAAAATAAAACAAATAAAATAAGAAAGGGTCTTGAAGCGGAAATAACGCATCATCTTATTCCCGCGAAATTCCGGACCAATTTCCGTAAGAGAAATTTCGGAGAAGTTGGGAAATCGAGAGAGATAGAGAGAAACATTCATGAAAGTACACATACGGGGCTTTCAAATATCTCCCGGATATTGAAAGAGAAAAGTGTTCAAACTAGTGGCAACACACTTATATATATGAGAATTCCTTGATTGTCAAAATACTAATGCACCAATCCTCCCAAAAAAAAAAGATTTTTTGGAATGTTTCCTTATCCGTTTTGGGAAGAAATGTATCGGGTATCTTTAATTAATGCTCCGGTCTTATAATTATTATCGAAGAATACTTGACAGGAACGGGAATGGAAAATAGAAAATCCGATTTCGGTTTCATATTTCTAACACACTCTGGATCGAAAATTGTTTCAATCTTTTATACAATTTTCTCTGAGAATACAATACTTTGTATTAACGAGATCTCTCCTGAAGACGTGCATTTTATTACTATGTATCTTGCGGTTATTGCAGAAATGCTTCGACGTCATGAATTTTTGGCTAAAGTCGGGTGCTCTTTAATCTCTGTTTTATGCTTTGGTACAAGTTTCAAGAGATATCATTTGATTTTTGTTAACGTTACCTACCTGAAGATATTCAGTTTTATCAACTTTGCTTGTGATTATTGGCGAAACTGTTGATGAATATGCATTTTTGGTACCAACCTGATGCTCTTTAACCCTTAGTCTGTAGGCGCTGGCTTGGCTTCTGCTTGCCTTCTCAAGCCTGAGGAGATTTCAATGAATCCCATTTTGTATGTCGGAAAAGATTAAAATGGAATCGCCGGTTTTTTGCAGATGTTTAGTTAAAAAATTATTACTTTTAAACTAATCATTGAAATAATTTGAAACTCAGCCTCGTTACTGGAACAAAGAACTACTAACTCAGTCATACAGGACATTTTAGCTCAAAGGATCTTTACAAATAATTATGCAGGGTGTTTAGCTCAACGGGCCAAAACATGCTCTTTACAATAATATCTCAGATCTCCAAGTGTTATGTAGCAAACGCTCATCACTCACAATAAAATGTGATAGATGAAAATAGTATAATAATAATTATGATTGTACAAAGCCACATTATTCCTCTTTCGAATGATACCAAACGTGCAGAGATCGTGAAATAATATAATGGATTAAAAAGTTATAAGAGAGATGTGCAGTTCGCCGCCTGAACGGTATGTGAAGTCCTAGCCCGAATGGAAATAATTTTCAAAACTTAGAAAATTATATTATGATAATTATGACTATATAACGGCTATTAAAATACTCATCTCACATATTGGTCATGTTTATCATATTTCCATGGACTGCATTTCGATTTGCCGTGGTTTCCAGTGCAGTATTGTACAATACTGTATATTCTTACACGGATCAATTATTGATTAAAGGAGTTGCCTCGTAATTATGAATTTTCGGCTGCAACTGGTTGTTTTTAGATCCTTTGTTCGTGAACTACGGGCTGTGTTTTTACACAATGTTCTCTAAGAGTACAATACTTGCACTGACGAGATCTCCCCGAAGACATGCATTTTAACACATTGCATGCGGGAAACGTACTTTTACGTTTTTTGTACTCTGTCACTAGAGCGCGTGTCACGTAAAAGTACGTACTTAGTAGATTTGTGCTGGAGAGCGAGTATCGTATAAATACGATGGGCATTGTAAGTGTGTATGGTGTTTGTGTTGCTAGGCAACGATTTCCATTGTTTCTTTCTAGAAGTTTAGTTCGTCGAGTTACTTGGTTTAATAGCTTCAGAACGTACAAGTCGTGTTTCATAAATTTGAAGCTTGTTTTTTTTTTTATTATTGATTACAACATTGATAAAATGAGCCATTGTGACGAAAATAGTGATCAAGAAATATGTGCTGATGCATTATCGGATTTTTCGTATGATAGTAATACCGAAAGTCAAGATAACGAAGAAAGTGACCCCAACCAGCATCAAAGGTTAAGTCGACTGATCTAATGCATATATGTATAGATGAATTGACATCGTCATCGTGCCCCCCCCCAGCAATAATGACGTGTCCACCCCCAGAATTCCAAGTCTATCTCAGCCTATGTCTTTAATCCTTTGTTTCACGCTCTGGTACAAGTTACCAAGTTTCCAGAGCTGTCGTTTGATCTTTGTTAACGTAACCTACCTGCAGATATTCAGTTTTACTAATTTCACTGGTGATTCACGGCAAAAAAGGTTGATAAATACACATTTTGGTTCCAACCTGATACTCTTTAACCGTTTTTCTGTAGGTTCTGGCTTGGCTTCTGCTACCATCATGCTGAGAGATGTTTGTTGGATTTATCTTAACAGGTTCTATCCACAGACACCTATTTCGTTGATACCCGTCTGCAATTATTGTTGAAGGAGTGCATCGTAATTATGAACTTTTGGCTGCAACTAGTTGTTTTTAGATCCTTAGTTAGTAAGTCTGGGCTATGTTACTCTATTGAATGAGGCATTCTCGGGTTCGTCTAAACCAGTGGTTCCCAACCTTTCTTCCTTCCACAACCCCAGAGCAACGTCTTTACCTTCCCGCACTTATAATACGGATAATGCGTTTTTTATCTGTTAGAAAATTCAGGTTTTTTTCTGTAATTGGTTACATTAACTATCCAATAATTAATTTCTATGAATTCTTTTACTTATTGTTTAATGTCTTTTCGGCTATGTCTAATATATAATTTTGACTTCATTTTTTTAATTAATTAAAAAAGGAACTAAAAAACTTGCTATTTGTAAAAACAATTTTAATATTTAGAGAAAAAGATTCATTTTTTGAATAGTTCTTCACTTATTTGTTCCAGTAGCAACAACTATAAATTAATATTTCTTCGACACTTGACAAGCAATGAAATATTTTAAGTAAATAATGGTATTTTTTCTCAACTGAAATAGAAAACAAGTACGATTGCTAATCGGAAAAGAAACTTTTACAACGCAAAATACGTATGATACATTTCTGCGAGCAGAATTCACGAGGTTTCAAATTATTGGTATGATTCATATTTTCTTAGGAATTGAAAAATCCAATTTTTATCATAATTTTAATTTTTCTGAATAATCAGTCATGGTGTAAATTTTTTCCCCATTTCGCACTCCCGGTTGGGAACCACTCGTCTAAACTAATCTATTCATGGATACCCTTTCTGTTTTCTGCAAGTGAGATTGTTGGTGATACACTCTGACATTATGAATTTTTTTGATACAATTTGCTCTTGAATTGTTTTAAATTGATTATTGTTCTGCCTACAGATCTCAATGAAATTGTACGAACTGAGCAAAAACTATCTTTTACCATTTTTCTCATTTTAATCTTATTCACATTGACAAAGAATATAGGCCCAAAAAATTTTTTTCAACTCCCTCGTGCGGAATGTTTAATAGTTTCAAAACTTTCTGATTGATCATGCAAGAAGCGTTGAAGCTTGAGCTATCAATATTGTCATGAGTTGAGTTAGCAGGCTGTCAACTGCGCAGTCCTGTTCAGAGTATAAATATTCTCTAAAGAAAATGCTAGTGCTTCTGTTGCGTAGTGGTGTTGTAGCAATCTCTCCGGAATTCGAAGGGACGGTGGTTCGATTTCCCTCAGAAGCCTGTGAATTTCTTTTGAAAATTCATCTCCGCATCGTATCCATTTATCAATTTTGTATGAATCCAGAGATAACCTCATTGATGGGATGGTCATTCGGGTTTCAAGTGTCAGACCAGTGGCACAAATATCATAACGAATTAATTTCACACAATGTCTTAGGCAGTACAATATGCAAACGGAGTATATAGAAGCCAATTATATATACGCAGATAGATCTTGCTTATAGACCAATGGTCGTTAACCACCGGTTCACGAAACATTTCACCCAATTCATATATAGCCGCTACATAATTTTAAATTTAATGCACATGAAACACTGTCTCTATATTAGTTTTTATTTGCCTTAGTCATCAGAAGTTCCGTGTGAAATTTATCGCATTTCTACCGGTCCGTGAAGCTCTGTTCATTTATTTTTAGTGGTCCGCAGGTACTGTATAACAAAGTCGAAAAGTACTGGTTTAGATTAATCTAACGGTATGCTATAAATATGAATGTATCCCCAGCTTGGTTACCACACCAAATAAACAACGAGCAGTAAAACACGTATTCTCATTCAAACAAAACACTCGTTTTCGTCATGGAAGGCACAGTTGATAAAGAAACGCGAAAACGTGAGACATAATCTACGCACCGCACAGCGATTTCACGTTCTTGAATACGCGTATTAAATCGAAAACATACTTCAAAACCGGTTCAAAAACGCCTAGACCAAGAGTGTTCAATCTGCAGGAGAAAATGAGGGCCACTTCATATTGGTTTGAAAACATGACGCGGGCCGTATGCCGTAGTTAAGTGATCTGGAACATCTCCGCAAGTTACTTGAGTGATCTTTAAATGTGCCCCGGTTCACTTGAGTGATCTTTTAATGTGCCCCGATTCACTTGAGTGATCTTTAAATGCGTCCCGCGTCACTCAATTGATCTTTAAATGTACCACGGTGATCTGAAAATGCGCCGCGAAGATCTGTAACTATGCCGCAGATTAATCTGGGAATGTGCCGCAGACCACTCAATTGATCTTTAAATGTACCACGGTGATCTGAAAATGCGCCGCGAAGATCTGTAACTATGCCGCAGATTAATCTGGGAATGTGCCGCAGACCACTCAAGTGATGTGGAACTGCACTGTAGGTCACGTAAGTGGTCTGTAAACTTGCCGAGGGTCGTTGATGTGCTCTGGAACTGTGCCACGGCGATGTAAAAATATTCAGCGGGTCACTTGAGTAATTTGAAAATGTGCCGATGGCCACTTTATGGCCACTTACTACTTATTTGGGAATATGTCGCCGGCCGATCAAGTGGTGTGGAATTGCACCGCGAGTCACTTAACTGATCTGGAAATGTGCCGCTTAGTTAATTTTTTTTACAAAACTAGGTGGACCACATTCGACCTAGGGGCCATGGATTGAGCATGTATGTCCCAGACAAAGGAAACCCTACCGTTACCCAAACCTGTTATACCGGTTCATGCTGCAACTAATCAACTGCCAGCACACAACTATCGTGAGATATGAAATCGATCCTGACCAATGAAGTTGGCTCTTATGTTCCAACATCCGCTTTGTACGTAATAAACGCTACTACGGCCAAATGTGATAAAACATTGTTTTTCATCCCCAGCGTAAGACGTTAACGATTTTTTTCCTTCCGAGTCCATCTCATTAGTGACTCAGTTGAAAACATTCCCCTCAATATAATTTTTCCCGAGGAAAATGTTGTATAAAATATTACGTTTCAGACAATTAGGTTCATATATGTTCTTCCTTTTTGTTTTTTTTTTTTTGTTTTTTTATAGTACTATTATTATCCCAACTGTACCAACCAGCGTTAATGTAATGTCTGAAAGAGAAACAACAAGATTGGTCGACTCAGAAAGGAAGAACGTAATAACATAAAAAAAGGCACCAAATAGGCTCCAACTCTTCTTCCAAGATCTTATATTTTTTTTGTCGCAATCTCAAAAGCAAAAAACAAAAAAACCATGCAATGGACTTGTTTCTCAACAAAGAGATAGCCCTAATATTTTTTTCTTTACTTGTTTTTTCGTAGTATTCTTACCAACAACATCAGATATATACTAGGTATCACGAACGAGAAAGTCACGGATTTGAGCAAGTGAAGAACGTGTGTGTGAAAAAGGAACGATCTTAGAACCTTGGTGGAAGGAAAATTCCACCAAGAAAGACGGCAACTGGAATTAGGAGCGTAGAATTCACCGAAGGAAAAAGCTTAAGGTTAAAGAAAAAAAAAAAATCTATATAAAACAATATTGGAACTGAAAGGTTCCGGCTAAAAGAAAGCCTTGGGAAAAAAATAAAGGGAATAGTATATGAAACGAGAGAAGATGGAGGAAAAAGGATAAAAGCAATCGTGTTTCTGGGAAAACATCACAAACGTTAATATTGACGTTTGATTTAAAAAAATATATATTTTTTATATATAAAAAAAAAAAAAAATAGATATTTGACTCTCAGCAATGGAGGATTTTTTCTCCCCCCTTCCACGTGCAATGCCTGAAGTCATGTCTGATGGAGGAAAATAGATTGGGACATGGTAAATAAGAATTTATAAGGAAAGAGAGTGAGTGAAAATACAGAAAAAGTTGCCCTGGAGGATTTGAAACTTCATGGAGGCGAGAGAACCGAAACGAAAGTTAGGAACGCCTAAGGTGACACGGGATTATTTCTGGATAAAGTGAAGTTGGAAGGGACGGTGTCTAAAATTACTGAATTATAAGCTTTTAACCTTCTTAACATAACATTTGCGATGTCTACCGAACTGGATTAAAAATTGTAGTATAAAATTGTTTGCATCGACATGATTATTCCATTCCCCGATCGTTCCTCCAAGCCCAACGTCAATAGGAACTAATTCAATCAAAGTCCGTTTTCCGAAAAGCACTCTTTAATTATTGCCATATTTCACTTTATTGCTACTGAAAGGCCAGTCGGGGTCCAGGCTCTGTCCCTGGTGGGATGTAAGCCATTTACCCGGAGGGACTAGACCACGCTGGAAAGAGCCGGCCACGCCGGGCCGACTTTATTGCTACTGTCCGAGGCTTAAGCTAATTGAATACGGCTAAAGATGAGAAAGACTCACCAAAAGTGAAAGTGCCCTTTCAATGCTCTTTTAAGCCTTTCGCAGATTTTTAAATCTCTAACTGAAATTATTTTTCGTCATTCGTAATGGTATCTTACCAAACGCTTAGGCTAAGGCTAGAAGAAAAAGAAACAAGGGACCACGCGATGGAAGACAACACGTGAAGTTATTATCCTGTGATTAAAGTGATTAACTTGAGTGCTAGCGTTCAACTAATTGGATTGAATCGTACTATCCTAATGACTGGACAAAAACATTCACGCCCGGCCTAGGATTCGAAATCAACATGCATTGCCTGAGGTAAGCGCCCTAACTTCGTTATTGTCAGTGCGACCACGTGTTTGCTTCGAGTTTCTTCAACTTCAGTCGATAGACGGAAATATCCATTAACCAATAGTATTCGAATACAAGTTGTTGCCAACGGTGTCTCTCTCAAAAAACAACTATTCGTAAATATGTTTGGCTTACCACCTAAGCGATTACAGGATGAACTCCATCGTGCGAATGCAACTCTACTGACACGAGGAAATCAAATAACGGAAATAAGTTCGAGCATAACAATAAAGCCCATATCAATTCCTCCTTTCACGACACGAAATTTTAGATCACAGAATACAATTTTCTAAAATAAAATTTCATTCTTTTTTAAATCCTCCATCTTATTTGTAAAAGTTGAATAGACTTCCCCCACTCCTTTAAAAAAAAGTATAGTACATATCAGTATATGTCGCGTGTCCTTTGCCATTGATTTATTATACATTGGCACTGTTGAAGGCAAAGTAGTCTTGCTTCGATAAATGGATGTCAGATGTAATATTGATCTTTTAACTGCAAATCGATGACAGGCAGTTGTCCGTTAAAGATGGGAGGCGGAGGGGGGGGGGATTTCCAGGATGGGGCGTGCAGCATTCTGGAATCGATCTTGGAGCAACGGGCAATCAACCTCGGGCTTCCTTCTTAAGGAGGAGATTCCCAATGGTAAAGAGGAAAACGAATGAACATTGCGGGCTGCTTTTCCTCTCCTCTGTTTTTACTCCTCTTTTGCCTTAGCCTTTACTGTTTACGTCCACAAATTTGGGCCTCCTTAATGAACAAACTACAAAACAAAAACTGTTTTTCTTCCTGTGAAATTTACTGAAAGTCATTCTTTCCGCTCTTGTTACATGTTCTGACTATTTGTCGGGGCATTGTTGTTCCTTTGGAGAAGTGGGAAAAGTCTTCTCTCATTGTATATATCGAGTTTTCTTTCTCAGCCTATGCTGAACACATTCCGGTCTCATTATATTTTCAATACTACTTTTGTCTGTGTCTGGACTGGAGTTTTGGGATTACCTTTTCAATGGAATTTCTTTATATTTTTCGAATCTTCAAACTTTTCTCGTTGAACATCTTACGTGTTGCTGAAGACTTCTGATAAAAGTCGATGGCGTTGGAAACTTCGAGATAAAAGTCGATGCTGGTTACCCTCGGCCATTTAAATATACAGTGGCCGAGGCCATTTAGATATACAGTGATACCTCGGCTAACGAACGCCTTGGCTTACGAACTTTTTGGCTAAGGAAAATTTCTTCGTGATTTTTCTGCCTCGGCTAACGATCATATGTGTTGATATGGATGCACTTGCTACTATAAAACAGCCGCTTCGTGAGCTGGATTTTAGTGTCGATCATCATTAGCATTATTGTCATTCGAGCTCGATAATCTCATGTCCAACTTCAGAAAAAAATTTCATATGTACCTCTACTTCTATTTCTGAAATTTTTTTAACTATTTCATGTAAAATGAAAGATTCTGCTAATAGATATTCATATTGACAAAAATCGGGCTGTTTTCAGAGCACGCGTTCTTTCAGTGCAAAACTCTTAGCATCAAGCTGAAAATACTCTGGACATTCTAGGGCTTATTTTTTCCCATCAGCATGTATCGAACACGGAAATGAACTGGCCAAATCACAAATGGATGGATACACCTATTTACTCGACTGGGTTGCGTGTGTGATTCTCATTTTCTGTAGATTCTTATTGTAGATCCAATTTTGAATCTGTTTATTCTAACTTTCAATCAGTTCTTGTCTTTTTTATAGCGTTCCTTGGCGTTTTATAAAACTCTTCTTCAAAGTTTGATTCTTAAATAGAATCAAACGATTTTCCATAGAAACCTACGGGGAAATGGGGTTTCGGATAACGAAAATTTCAGCTAACGAACGTGATTCCGGAACAAATCATCTTCGTTAGCCGAGGTATTACTGCACAGTGACCGAGAACATTTAGACATGCAGTAGATTTCGTTTATAACGTTCTCACTTGAAACGTTTTCTCGCTTAGAACGAAATTCCCACTCCCTGTTTGCAGACACCTCCCGCTAAGGGACTTTCTTTTTAATTACGTGGACGGTACTCAATGAATTTTAATATCGATTTAAATGTGTGTATAAACGCCCCCAGTTAGCGGACAAAATATTTGGTCCAATGGGTATCCGTTATCGAGAGGTTCTACTGCAGTTTTTCAGTAAAAACGTAAAATATGTCTTGGGTTATGTGAGCACTGTTTCGTTGCAATGGCGTATTTACTGGAGTGTTTAGCTTGCTATAGCCAGAGCAGCAAGTTCAGAGGGGTAGCAAATTTTAGGAATGAGTTGCCAAGAAAATGAGTAAAATGAGAGAAGGATGGCGAAATTTGTATAACAATCGATAAATCCGCCTGTGCCCAGTGAATGGTCAGTTTGGTCAGTGAATGACAAAAACAGTGACCTAGAGAGTTTGCAAGCACGTTAGTGGGGAAAAGATAGACTAAGTGACAGAGTGTGGGAGCAAGCATGTGAATGACCAAAGGAGTGACCTAGATAGCGAGGGACCATGTCAGTGAGTGACCTCGAGCGTGTTCAAGAATAATCAAAATAGTGACCTAGACTGCGTGCAAGCATGTGAATGACCAAAGGAGTGACCTAGATAGCGAGGGACCATGTCAGTGAGTGACCTCGAGCGTGTTCAAGAATAATCAAAATAGTGACCTAGACTGCGTGCAAGCATGTGAATGACCAAAAGAATGACTTATAGCATATGTGTAAATGATCAGAAGAGTGGCCTATAAAGCAAGGAACCATGTCAGTGAGCGACTAAAACGAATGAGCTAGAGTGTGAACAAGCATTTGAGTGACCTAGAGTATGAGCAAGCATGTGATTGACCAAAACAGCGTGCAATCGTGTGAAAGACTAAAAGAATGACTTGGTGGGTGTGTGATCAAAAGAGTTACTTAGAGACACTGGTGTACTTGCAGGGGTGGGGGCCAAGCGGGTTATAGCACAGGGTGGCGAATTGGAGGAAAGAGTAGTCAAGAAAATCAGATTACAATGAGAGAAGGGCGGAAAAACTCGTGTAGCCCACAGGCGGCAAAATCATAAATGTGTCTCTGAACATATCAGCACTGTTAAGTAATAATTGTCTTAATTTGTGGTGCGTTCAACAATGTACATCTAACAGAAACAGCCATGAACAAATCGTATTTTTTTATTATTTTAATAAAATTTCTAATTACTATAACAGTTAAAGTATCAACGTTTTTGTAAGTTAAGGTATCCGACTACGTTGAAAACGTCAGTTTTTAAAGAAAATATTAATTTTTATTCATTTATTTATTTATTTACATTTTTTATGAAACCTCTGTTTGTTGTGATTCCGAAACAGGCCCTGTTTTGTTTATAAGACGCTTAGAACCGAAGTTACGTACACTTTAGTGTTGATTTTTACATAGAAGTAATCCGTGAATAAAAAACTTGTTTTACGAAGAATGTTATTTTTGACATTTTACTGGAGTTTGAAACATTTCTATAAAAATCTATTCATTTTATCATTACGAAATTTTAGTACATTTTTCTGTATATTGTTGAGGTTATGAATCAAAATCCGAGGTCTACCACATATATTTGTCTAATTACAGTGTTTTGTACAACGCCACAACAGGCAAAATGCCCAACGAGACGACATGAAGAATGAAATTTCAAAAATTCACACTTAAAAGATTTCAGTGTCATATTTATGAGCATACCATACACAATCCTTCAAAATTCCTTTCATAACTTGCAACATCACTAGCTGAATGTACTGTAAAAATACCAAAACATTCCATTCATAGAATTCTTCAACAATCGTGTTTCGAACACTGCATGAATTTTGCTTAAAATTTGACATAAAAATGACTTTTTCATAAGAAAACTACACAGATAATCCAAAATTTATTATCGTTCTCACCATTCTGGGACACTTTCTATCGAAAAATGTTATTAAATTTCACTCCAGTACCATTTTATAGAAAAACAGCTCTCGAACGTAGTCGGATACCTTAAGTTTTGTTCTTTCAATATGAACACATCGATTAGGAATAATACCCTTATTCATTAGGATCACGTGAAAGCGTTATTTCAGTTTGTGAATTTCAAGAAGTCGTAAAACTCCGACTGTTTCGTAAAGAAACATTGCGACACAAGTGGAAAGAGATTGTTATCAATCGTAATAAACGTAACATCAGAGGGTTGTTCTTCTTTTTCCAACTGCTGAACTTCGATCTTCCAAGGATGTCATTTATCCTCCTTTTCCTTTTGTGTATCAGACAGCCGGGATTTGGTTCACCGTGGAGACCACGTGTTCCAGATTTTCTACGAAGGAAAAGTCTGAAGGTATAAACTCCGGTATACTGTCTGATCTCCTTTGTTTGCATGTTGCGATTGTTTGCATACTCAGTTTTTACTAGAAATATCGCAGACAAAAATCGAGACAAATCGTCCGTACATTTCTGATTTTGGGCTTTTTTCCATAGGAAACTGAATCGGATGAAAAATCGGTGAACTTCATTTCCAACTTGTATGTACAGGGTGTCCAGTAAGTACTAATGCGGCCTTTATCTCATCAACCGTCCATCGCAGTGGTATAATTCAGCACCTCCTACGGATAGAAGGCCTCTGCAGTCTGTTTGTGACGTCAGTAAGTAATCCGTTTTCCTTCAGAATATTCAGGGAAAAAATTTCCCTGCTCGTGTCAGCATCATCGTTGTACGGAAAAGAAATGATCGGGCTCAGAATTAGTGATTTCTATGCCCCACGTCCAATCGCTATGCGGTATTTGTGAGCCAATCAGGAAGATTCTACGCCAAAATAAGAAGAAACGAAAAAGGGTGCTGTGTTTCAAAATGTGGCAGACTTGCTAGGTAGTCTGAATGACACGTTTAGGTAGTCTGAATGACACGTTTAGGTAGTCTGAATGACACGTTTAGGTAGTCTGAATGACACGTTTAGGTAGTCTGAATGACACGTTTAGGTAGTCTGAATGACACGTTTAGGTAGTCTGAATGACACGTTTAGGAAGTCTGAATACGTTTATGGCAAACACTGCCAAGGATTTCTATCTCTAGGAGGTGCTGTATGATTCCAGTGTAAAAATTGCTCAAAAGGCGTTCAAAAATCACCCTATACCAGTTTTAAGAGTGAGAATACAGTGTGTCCCAAACAAAATTTAAAAAAATAATAATTTTTGCGCCGTCCCTTTGTTCTCTAACTTCCAATTACGAAATTGTTGCCCTCTGTCTCCTGAGGCCAAAAGCAAAAAGTCCACGTTTCCAAGTGCAATATTCGCTAAGATATTTGAATTGGAAAATCGGAGAAAAGTTATGAAAGAACAGCAAAAACTGACGGACAACGCTCCCTCCTTCATTTATGATGTCCTTTAGCTTTTCTCCAATTTTTTAATTCGAATATTTCACCGAATATATCTCACTTAGAAACTTGGAATTTTTTTGTTTGTCTCAGGAGAGACAATGCAACAATATTTTAACCTCTGTACGATTACGGGTGTAATATTACGTCCAAACACGAGCGAAATAAATTCAGACAAGATCTCTGCGCTTTCTTTCCCCTGTCTTCACTATCTCGAAACTTTATAGTAGCCCCATTATCTAAGATTATTACCCATTATCACGGAAGTTGCTTTTTCTCTTTCCCTCCTTCCTTTCTATACCTAGTGATTTTTTTTTTCCACACTATAGTGTATATTTCTACTATATACATATAAGACCGAAAGAGAACACGTAGAGTGAGGGTGAAGAGGGGACTAAAAAAACTCTCTTATCTAGCTTATCTATTATACTTTTTCTTTTTTTACTTTTCTTTTCCCATCTTACTGTTTTCTGACGTGAGGATAGACTAGGACAAGGCTACCAAATTTACCGCCGATTCGTTAAATAGAGGTAATCCAAATTTCTTGCCAAAAGCTCGTACATGAAGTAGTTAAATAAAAGGTAGAGGACGGGCGACCGCGTTTAAAAATTCCGATTTTTTATTTTGTTGCACGGTGTATTTTCACTCTCAAAACTGGTACAAGGTAATTTTTTGAACGCCTTTTGAGCATTGGTGTTAAGGTTGAGCATGTACACTGTTGTGCAAAAATTAAGGATGACACGATTTTTCCAATGTAACGTCGTGCAAAAGTGTTCCAAACGACACAAATAATACCGTAAGATCTACCAAGACGTAAGAACACAGGAAAAGTAAATAAATCTTTGCAAAAAAGAAATTCAAAGGATAAAAAGGCACTTTATTTTAAAAAATTAACTTCGATCACAATAGAACAGAAGAACGAAACGTCCATGTGACAAGTGACTGACAAGGAAAATTCAGCCTTTAGTAGGGGATGTGAGGACTCTGCCACGAAGCTGGGCTTGAAGAGATCTCGGAAACGGGATAAGTCCAGTGGCAAAGTTCTGGCGTTCAGTAGGGGATATGATCGCCCTTGACTGCTATGCAGGATTTTGCATCGTCCGCCCATGCTGAGTACAAGGTTGTCAATGCGCTGTTGAGGCATTGCTGCCCATTCCTGTTGTAGCACCAATCGCAGCTCTGGAATAGTTGCTGGCCGGTGGTGACGGCCTCCCTAGAGTGTCCCACACGTATTCGATTGACGGAATTTAGATCCGGAGACCTTGCCGATCAATCGGTGCATTAAATAATCTTCATTCTCCAACAGCTCTGCGACAGCCACTGTACGATGAGGTGTAGCGTTGTTTGTCCTCCATGAAGAGGAACTGAGGACTCATAGCATCTCCAAAACGACGTACGTGAGGAAGGAGAACCACGGTACAATAGCGGACACCAATGACCAAAGCCGCTTGAAAGGTTTAACTCGTAATGCAGCTTTGCCAATGACTTAACCACCTTGGAAGATGTTCGGCTGCCAAGCATGATACTCCCCAAACGAGAACTCCGCCACCTCTAAACCGGTCCCTTTTGATGATGTTGGAGGGGTTATTGCGTGTTCCCCGCTCTCTCCAGATGACATTGACATTGAAATGACGTGTGGATTGGGGTCCTAGAATCCCCTGCGGTAGCGTCCCAACTCTCCAGATGTGTATGCGTACAAGATCGCTAATCAGACTAAATCCGCTTTCATCCGTAAAGAGTATTCAACCTCAATTTTTCAGCTTTGTCCTCAATTTTTGCACACCAGTGTATGATCTAAGCATTTCACATCTGGATTTAACAGCAGGCGAATTCAGTCGATACAGATAGCTTTCGACTAGGTCCCGTGTAATTCGTAGTAAAACTGCACGCAGTTATCAGCGGTATCTGTGAATAATTTTCGTGCAGAATCTGTTCCTCATTGAATCTTGTTCTTGAACCTGACTGCAGTGTTGTTTCTTTCAAATTACCGAACTTGAATCGAGAAATTTGCATTTGAAACTGTTGTACTTTTTTAAAGCGTCGTGTTCTGGTATATAAAGAGTTTTTCTTCGATAGAAATATAGCAGGGTGAGAGTTTTTGTATTTATTTAAGTGTACACAAAATGAAATATTTCACTGCGGTATAACTTTTTAATTTTTCAATTTTTCGATTCTTAAAAGGGGACCTACAATAAGTGATAGTTATAGCCTGTTACAGAATGGCTATATTTCTTGCAGATGATATAAGACACCTATTTCCGTTACGGTAGCAAATTGTCGTTTCAGGGCTTCCTCGAACTGTACGACATTATGGCTTCCTCGAAAAAATTTAAAAATATAATTTTTTAAAAAATACGACGTGAGAATATATGGGTAAAATGAACCTAAACCCCGTAAATTGTAAGATGCATGCACGACGTGTTTTAGTCATACAGTGCAGACATTAAAAGTGCGCGGAGACTTAGCAGTACCACGCAAGTTAAAAAATAATTGAACGGAACGCTTTCTTATAGTAGGGTGACCGTCTGATTGGTGTTTCCAGTGACATTTCTATATTTTTCCATAATTTTTGCCGTTCCGACTTTTTCATAAATAATCGCGTATTTTCAACGAAACATGCTTGAACTATTATTCTTTACTGAAATGAAAGATCAACCTATAAAATATATAATGACAATTATGGTGCCCTGATCAGAGCCACAACCAAGTGTGGAGGGAAGAAAAATAACTTCTTAAGTGAATTCCATGTTTGACATAATGAAAAATTGTTATTCATTTTGTTATACTGTAAGCAGTTGCAATGAAAATGTATTTCCGGATAGAAAATAATAAAATTTTAGAACGTAATTAATGTCATGCGTGCACTGTGTGCGCGCGATTCAATGTGCAAGTGGCGTTGCGTTGTACTTATTCCAGAAAGCCAGATTGAGTGAATGGTAAAACAGAACGTGTGTATTTTTTCAACAAGAAAGCAAGTCAGCTTGTAAATAAACAGGGTGGATCCGACTTATTCTGGTAAACGAAAGGGGGTGAGAAGCGAACCGAAGTGAATCATGAAACACTCCACCAACCCTGTCCTATATCAAACCGTTTTCAAGTTATGGTGGATAATCGATTATGGAAAAAATATGTGTGAAGTCTATAAGAAAACCCTACATCCTGTAACTTGTAAAGTTTCTGAGAAACCTACACAAAACTAAGCACTTATTTAGAAAGAACAAAAAAAATCATATCAGGCGACATCATTTTCATTAAAATATCTGAATTAATTGGTGAGCTACGAGCGTTGAAAGATTGTCAAAGTTCAAAATTGAATTGTGGTCAAAAATTTTCGTCGCCGATCACGCAAATACCCTTCTCAGGTGAACAGTTTACATTTGTAGTTTGAACTATTTCTGTATATTGGAGATAACTGTACGACAGGTCAGACACCTGTCGTACAATCTCGACCGACGGTAATATGAAGGAATACTAATCGATTGCGCAACAAATGCTGACGTTCGAATAGCATGCCAGTCGCCAAGTAACTCCGTTACGTAGGATATTTCGTTGATAATACGCCAATATCCTCGTGTGAGAAACTCTAGAAATGTTTGTGTCGATCTGCTGGATACCGAGTCTCCTATCAACTGCGAGACTTCAGTATCCCCATGTGAGGAATCCCTAAGGCTTCGGGTCAGCAAGGTCGAATTCTCAGGAACCGAGTTCCAATCCGACCAAGGAAAGCTAAACTTACTTTTTATTTTCTGAAATAACGCCATCCATAGTCCAAAAGTCGAAGTACTTGCATACGCTGTTATATAGATTTACGTCGAATTCACAGTACAGTTATGTCTCCAAAATTTCAGATCTATATCAAAGTAACGAAATAGATCTGTAGATCTGTGTCTTTCAAGATAGATCTTTATCACGTTTATGATATAGATCTATTTGTCTTTGCCTTTCTTTTTTTAGCCAAAATGGTATCGTGGTCCGATGTATATTGATCTATATTTGAAACTGAAATTTTACGATATACTGTAGATCGATCTACAGTATATCTTTGTGCTACTGTAGGATAACCGTACATCCCGTATTTACCGGGACAGTCCCTGTTTTTCTGGCTGTTCTGGACTTTTTTGCCAAAATGTCCCGGCTTTACTCGTGTTTTCAATGAAGCCAACTTAAAACTTTTGTTCTTCAAATAAACTATTAGAGTTACCAAACTCAGAAATTACATTACTTAATTACGACTGCAAATAAGAATATTCATCTGACATATTTGTCGTGTTTTTTCTAATTAACTGCAATTTGAAGTGGCACTTCATTTCCCGCGATTGGTGACTTTTCTGTGATTTTAGCACAAGTTGGTAACTTTGCTTATTTTTGGCGATTTCTCACATTTCCCTATTTTTCGAAGCCCGATTTCCCGTATTTTTCTCGAGCAAATATGGTTAGCCTATGCTACTGGGATTTTGTTTAAAAAACGATGTGGCGAATGTGGCGATTTTCATTACCACTTTACGATCAAGGACGTAATATTGCGTCCAAACGCCTGTGGAATATACTCAAACAAGCTCTCCCTATTTTCTTTCCTCTCTCCTCATCATTGCAAGGCTTTGTTGTAACCATAGGAAGTTGTTCTTTTTACCTTCCTTTTATTTCTATACAATTATTAGTGACCTACATATGATGTTCCTACATTGACCTACATTGTTCCCTACATATGATGTATTCTTTTACTATATACATTAAAAGCAAAAGCGAACAGAATGGGTGAGGGTGAAAAGAGAAATCTACTTCGCGTATCGTGGTACCTACTTCTGTTTTATCTCTACTTTCTATCTCTCTTTCATTTGTTTTTCCTTCCTTTTCTTCTACTTTTTTTCCTTCATTTTTTTCCCCTATCCCAAATGTGAGTTTAGGTTAGGACAAGATTAGCATATTTATCGTCCCTTTGCCAAATAGAGATCATCCGAATTTTCCGCCGATTGCTTGTAAGCAAAGGGGTTAATAAGAGTGAAATAGTAAGGTTTTTTCTCCTTTGCAAAAACGTGACATCGTGCAATTTATCGTCAATTAATTACATTTCACTTTCAAATCAAATCACGCTAACAAAGAAAAGTCGCCATCAGCCCGAAACTAGACATATAGGCATGATGTGGCATATGGTCAAAGCAGATACAAGTCCTCTCACCAATTTCAGATGTAGAAAGGGCTAACCGACGCTATCTGTTGGGCGAACTTTGGTCCATTCCCAACAAAGATTAAATATATTTTTGTAATTTGACGCAATGGTCAATTATGACGATTGTAACGTCATTACAGCGATTAAAACCAACAAGTATTTTTTTCTGTGGGTGAATTTTCTGGGAATAATTTTTCCCCCAAAAGTAGGAATTTTTTTTAAGTCACGGTTGAAGTTCGAAAGATATAAGAATTTTTCGGGAGACCGGGAGGTTTAATATAAATTCGAAAGACTCCCCTTAAAATCCGAGAAACCTGGCAGCTATACCAAGTATGTAATAAAGGAAATAATTAGATAATAAAAGTATCATTCGTTCTTGCATTTGCATTCATATTTGAACTTAAGATTTCGTTTCTGGTAATAGTTTGTGTAATTATATTTCAGTAGACTAGCTTTGCATTACTCATAACCAGGACCACAACTAGATGCTTAGTCAGCTGGAACAAGCGCCCTTGTCAGGCGCCCGGAGCAGCAGACCCGCCTGTTCCCCCTTAGTTGCAGCCCGTCGCATTTTCTAATATCGTAAAAATCCACCTAAAATATTATTTATATTATTTTACTCCTTGGATTACCGAAGGTTGAGAAAGTCAACCATTAGTCAATCAACAGCATCCACGGAGAAAGAGTTAGGTGAATATAATAGAAAGTTTAAAAGAAAAATCGAACGCAATTCTAAGCTACTTCCAGTTAAGAAAAGTATCCAAATAATGCGTAGAACGCTGGTAGAATTCAGATACGCGTCATTCACATTGCAAGGGATTGTATAGTGATTAAAATGTTAAAAAAATGTATTAACTTTTTAAAAGGAGAGATACCCGGTGCCCAAAAACCCAATTAGAAAGTTGTGTTCCTGTTTTTTCCCGAGGCCGACAAAAACAAAATCCAAAGAAAGGGTCCCAAGGTGCCGTGCAATTAATACAGCCGCAAAAAATTAATAAAAATGGCAACAGCTGCCTGTTTATCGCCTCTCCTGCTTCTTGGCGAGATCTTAAAACATTTTCGCATTCTCTTCTCTTTATATATAGAGCTCTTACACTTTTCCTCTCCTTTTTTTCCTCCTCCAGTTTTCTCTTCCAGAAACTATAGTTTTTTCTCTCTTTGTTTGTATGTGATCATATGTTGTTTGAATGACGTCACTGTGGAGGGTTGCGGGCTTTTTGAATTCTTTTCTGGCCTTTATTGGTGTTCAAAATATAAATACAGTGGATCCCACTTATAAAGTTTTTAAAAAATCCGTCATGATAAAAAGTTGTAAGCGGGAAAACGCTTTAAACGGGAAATAATAATGAGAATTACTTACAGTTGAAATCACGGAAATATATACAAGTCGTCCTAAGCTGTAAAACGTTTTAAATGGGAACGTTATAAGTGGGATCGACTGTGTATATATATATATAGTCACCGTTATGGTCGTATCACTCACGTAGAAAGTTATGAATTGGCTCTTAAATTGAAGCAGTGATTTATCTATAGGTAACTCAACTTTGACTCCACAATAATAACTTAGTACATAATAAGTTAGTAAACTGGTTAGTAAGTTAGTAAACCACAATAATAAGTTAGTAAAACTGGGGGCAGATGACAGCACTACACATAACAAGCATTACACAGAAACAAACTTTACGTCAGGTTGCACTACACGTACACGCACATTCCCGCATGTACCGATTGGGGGGTTATTCGTTGGGGGTGTAGCAGTAGTAGGTAGGGGCTCGGGGATCCATGATGTTCTTAAGTCAGCCACCTCGTTGGGCAATTTGCTCTGTTGTGGCGTTGTATTTGTATTTGTATTAAATTCCAGAGAACGACTAGATATGAAATTTATTAATTTTACGAAACAAATGGTACGTTACACACACAAAAAGAAACGAATATATGCGGACACATAGAAAATAACGTCTTGACTCGGCAATAAATGAAAGCCTTCTTTTTCGAACAACGGAAAGAGGTAAGGGGCCGTTCAAGTATTACGTAAGCAAATTTTTAGCCATTTTTGACCCCCTCTCCCCTTGTCAGCAAAATTTCGTCATCAGCTCTGCCCCTCTGAATCCTAACGCATATTGGTGGGATCAGAGACGTACACGGGGCTTGGGGGGGTGAGCCCCTATGCCCCCCCCCCCCGACGATCAAAAATTTATTTTTTTTAATGCAAAATAATATTTTTTTTATAGAAATTTCGGAAGATAATACCTTTATGTTTTATTATAATCAATTTCTGTTCATTTCAATATTATTTGAAGTCTATGAACTCAAAATTTATTTTTAATAAATTCATTGCAACCCTTCCTCTAAGCCATATAATGATGACTCGCATAAAGGCCTTTGGCCCGCGGATCAAATATGGCCCTGGGGGTTATCTGATGCGGTCTGCCCTCCTCAAACCTGATTTCGTGAAAATGAACTAAGCGGCACATTTTCAGATCACTTAAATGACCCGGGACACAGTTCCAGAATACTTAAGCGATCCGTGACACATTTAGAGATCCCTTGAGTGGCATGTGACGTAGTTTTAGAGCACTTAAGTGGCCCCCAGTGTGGTTCTACATCACTCAAGTTACCCGCGGCAAATTCTCAGATTATTTAAGTGATTCGCGGCATATAATTACTGATCACTTGAGTGATGCGTGGCACAGTTCCATAGCACGTAAGCGGCCCGGGCACATTTCCAGACCACTTGGATCCGTGAAACATTTAGAGATCACTAAAGTGGCTCTGTAGGGCACTTATCAATGGGGTGGGGGGGGTTTACTTCAAGTGCTTGCAAACTATCGAGAGGTTTTTCTCGCTTTTGACGCACCGAGTAAGATGCCATTAAAAATATCTCATATTTTCATAAAGGGTGATTGATGACGTAAGCATTATCCAAACCCCCCCCCCCCACCTTGTCATCAAAAGTCAGCAAATCAGAAACCCTTCCCCCATCAATGCTGACGTAATACTTGAATGGTCCCTAAAGAAAAGGCGTGCTCACGAAAACGATGTTTTGGCAGATTTATGATATTGGAGCGCCAACGCCTGCGTACACATGCCGACAGCGCCGCCACAGTACTCTCCCACGAGTGCGAAGGACGCTAAGCTTGATAAGGTGTTACAAAACGAACTTTCTGTCCTAGAGGCTGAGGCATTGCATAGAGATGATTTGCAAACATTAGATTCTTTGCATTCCCGAGAATTAAACAAAATGCAGGTTTTAAACGATCAATAGAAATACACTTAGATTCATTATTGACATGCAAAGTAAAAAATTTATCAATCCTCCTCAAAACTTCATGAGGTGCTTGGTACGGCTGCTGTAGCGAACGCCTTACAGTGTCACACTGTAAGGCCAAGCCCTTGGGCCTGCCTCCTATGTTTTTTGAGGAATGATTGGACAAAGGCGAAGAACGAAGCTTTGACATAGACATACGCAA